>NC_056741.1:295882846-296040346 GCF_019279795.1 Protopterus annectens | reverse complement strand
CATTTTATGCAGTTATTGCATGCATCACATAGCTTACATGTTGGAGAACTGTCCAAAGGTATATTTGAAGGTGAGTGACATCAGCAACAGTGATAAAGGAGGATAAAGTAGGTGTAGTACATGTGCCTGTCCACAAAAGCAGGTGTCAAGGACGACACAGCCACACTCTCTCAGGGACTCACACACATTATCACAGTTGGCAGGGTCAGGATTAGAATTCCTAACAAACTAGTTTGCTACACTACAGTATTACGCATGTATCACATGCACCACAGAGGTTATCATGTTGATATATGGGCTAAGGGTATGTCAAGGTGACTGACATCAGAAGGCATGCTTCAGTAGGGCAATGGGAAGTGTAGTGAGTGTGAATGGCTTCCAAATCATTAAACTCCACACACACACAGACACAGGTTTGCCAGTACTGACATGCATGGGTTAATTGCTTCACAAGTATGCAGTGGATGACTGTGCCAGAAGGCTGTACAAGGCTTGGCAAAGGGTATACCTTGGCATCAGGCCACATGACAATGGTCTGCAGTGTGGCTCAGGGGTGTAGTCCCTGGATTGGTCCACACAGATGGGTACTGTATTCACCATCCACTCCTCTGGGTTACTACTGTGGGTGTTACCACAATTCTCAAAAAGCCAGACAGTTGCAGAACAAAGCTTAGTTCATAAAATCAAGACTGGATGCAGTATGAAACAAACCAAGCAACGCTGATACTGAACAAGTGTTTAATAAAACAAAGCTTTCAGGTCAAACAAACCCTTCATCAGTGTATAAAATACTAACACATACTAACCATTTTATATACTATCAAAAATCACACAGCCATTAATTATTCAATTAAACAATCAATCCTAGTTAAAAACAATAATTGCAGAAGCACAGAACTCTATTTTAAAAACATTTGTTTATACCATAGTAAAGGTTTTAAAGAAACAGTCTGGTTTAAACCTGGTAATACACACACACACACACACACACACACACACACACACACACACACACACACATTCTTTTTCCTCAAAAAATGTTTTATTTTCAATTAAAATAACATAATATTTTTAAATATTTTAAACAACTATATACAATATTTATAATATTTACAATAGCCTGACTTTCAGTTATATACACTGTATATTATTAAATATAGACTTAACAGATCAGTTATCAGAGATACAATACTGATTATTGCAGAGTGTCCAACAAAGATATAACTTTCTTCCAAGGAATGTTTACCAGTGGCCTGGGATAGATTCATAGTTCTTTGATTTTTCTTTCCATCAATGCAGTTGTCTTCAGTAAAGTGTAGAATTCTTCCAAGGTCGGGGGTGTATTTGAATTCCACCTTCTGGTTATGCATTTCCTAGATATAGCAAGTATTGTCCATAACAAATACATATTTGTCTTATTCAGGTAGGGACCTTCATTTACATTTAGTATAATCAATGCTTTAGTTAAGGTAAAGGATTCATTAAATAAAACTTGTAAAAAATGACTGATTCCATTCCAGTATGGTTTAATTTTATTACATTCATAAAAATATGAATCCAGTCTGCTTTATTTGACTTTTCACACCTCCAGCAAAAACATTTGTAGTAGTACTGATCTTTTTTTCATTTTATCTGGTATTAAAAATGCTCTATGTAAGTATTTACAGTTAAATATTTTATAGTACTGTATGTTAGAGGTGTAATTAACTGATAGTAAGATGTTAGTTTTAATCTCTTATGTTAACTGCAATGGCTGACCTTTTGTTAAGAACTGTCAGTATGATGGTTTGGGAATTGTTTTATATGTTAACTCTTTATGTAGCTTTGAAATGGAATTTTTCTTTTCACAACTATTATATATAAATTCATACAGAAAACTTATTAGATTTGGAATATCTTTAAATGAGGAATTATTAATTAATCTGCATAAATCTGGAGTGTACATTAGAATGCTTTGTAAGGTTAACCAGTCCTGTGTTGGAATATTGTAAGCAGTTTTTATCATATGTATATCTAAAACATTTCATTTATTTACACATTGAAACCAGCATAAGAATCCATTTTGTTCCCAGGAGGTTATTGTTTCCCTATATATTTTGTGGGGAAAGTTCTTAGTGATGGTAAATGGGGTTAAAAGGTCAAACCAAAGTTTTAGATCTATGTTTGCATTGATAAGTTTCCTAAAGGAATTAATGAAATGATTAATCAGTGTTGTTTTAGAAGGTTTTGTTATATTATATTGTATACTTATGCATAGTATGTACCAGGATTTGTTTGATTTGTCTACTATTAAAATTTTTTTAACAGATTAAATTCATTTGTTAATATAGCTGTTGTTAATTCTTTCCAGTTGGCAAAATAATTTGGGTTTATCCAGTCTATTGTAATTTTAAGCACAGATGCTTTTATATACGTTTCTATTTCTGGGAAGTTCAATCCTCCTTGTTTCCAGGGTCTAATGTGATGAGTTAGAGCAACTCTATTCTTTTTGGGATACCATAAAAATTTTATTAAACATGAGTTTATTTCTTTAAGCATGCATCTTTCAGGAATTAATTGTATTGCTAATGTTACATAGAGTATTTTTGGCAATAAGACCATTTTTATTAATTGCAATCTGTCTTCAAAAGTTAATATAATTTTGTTCCACTTTTCTATATATATTTTTATAGTTTCAATAATGTTTCTATAATTTATTAATATTGTTTCATTTATATTTTTGCATAACACTATTCCTAAATAATTTAGCGTAAGTTCTTGTTTTCCTATGATGGATTTATCTGTAACTTGTAGTTCTTTTTTCTTATTTAAAAATAGAAATTTTAATTTTGAGCTATTAAAGTGCAGACCTGAAATCTTATAAAATTTCTCCATTACTTCTTCTAGCTCTCCTAATGACTCTCTGTAGTTTGATGGGGTTAATAAAATATCATCAGCAAAAAGCATTATTTTAGATATGTACTGGTCATAGACTTCTATTCCTTTTATTCTTGGATTATTGTGTATTATTTCTGCAAGTATTTCTATAGCCAAAGCAAATAAAATAGGAGAAAGGGGGCATCCTTGTTTAGTACCTTTCATTATATGGATAGATTCTGAGGTGAAAGGACCTTATTTAATGTAGGCTAAGTTATTAATATATATGTTTTTAAGTAGTAAGATGAAGGGAGGAGGAAATTCAAATAATGCTAAAGTTTTAAATAGATATTCCCAGTTGAGGGACTCGAAGGCTTTTTCTATGTCTAATCTGATTACAAGTGTTTCTCTATCTTCTTTATTCACATAATCTATAAGAGTTAGTACCCTTTTAATATTATCATGTGTGTGCCTGTTATATAAAAATCCAGTTTGATCATTATTAATTGTCTTTGAAAGTGGGATTTTCATTCTGTTAGCTAGGATTGACATGAATATTTTGTAATAATTATTCAGTAATGATATAGATCTGTATGAGGTGCAAATGTCTGATGGTTTATTATCTTTTAGAATTGGTGTTATGAGAGAATATTTCCTTCAGGGTGGTATTTTTGCTTCTGACTGGACTTCTAGCAAAGTTTTATGCAAAAGGGAGATTACTGTTGAAGGGAAGAGTTTGTAAATTTCCATAATGATACCATCTATCCCTGGAGCTTTGTTAGATTTACTTTCTTTTATCTTGTCAGCTATTTATTTGTAGGATATAGGTTTTTGTAGGTCTATTTTTAAGTTTTCTGGATTTTTTTTATATTGATAAGGTTTGTATCTAAGTTTATTTTGTTGGTATCTAAATCTTATTTTTTGAAGTGTTCCATATAATGGAACCAAAATGCTTTAAGGATGTCTTGTATATCTGATACTTTCCCCCCTTTCTTTTCATGATATATACTACTGTTATTTGCTTTAGATTGTATTTTAATTCTTGTAGATAAGTTATGGACAATTCTGATTTTGTTTAGATTTTGCTGTCAAGAGTCTGGTTTGCAAGTCTAATGATTCAGATTCCCGCTCTCTAACTTTTTTTTTGTACCAGCTAAGGGTCTTACCAAATAAATATGCTTTTAATGAGTCCCAAACCATGACTGCTGATTTCTGTTATATGATTAATTTCAAGAAATAATTGTAGTTCTGCCAACATCAGGGTCAGAATTCTTTAATTTTCATCATATATGATGGAATTCTAGTTGAGAGGATTAAAGGTTTAAACTCTAATTGGAGCTTCATTATCAGAGAGTCATGATCTGAGAAGGGGCATGGAACTATTGAGAAGTTGAGGATTTTTGTTTGTAAATCTTGAACTATGAATAATTTGTCTATTCTGATCTGTGTTCCAAATCTATGGTCTTTATGGGAAAGTAATAAGGATTTATCATCTTTTAAAGTGTCTAGTAAATGAAATTAATCAATCCATCTTTTTAAGGATTTTGAAAGAGTCGCTATGCGAAAAGACTTCTGGTTTCAGAAGCTTCTAAGGTACAATTAAAGTCTCCTCCCAGTATAATATTTCCTTTATAATTGCTGGAAATAACATCTGGATGTTTTTTAACTGTTCCTGCTCCAGTTCCTGGGAACCAATATAGATTAGCTAAGGTCCATATTCTGTTATTAAATTGAATTATAACAAATGCTAGTAGACCTTCTTTGTCTTCATATTTATAAATAACTTTTGGAGTGATTATGTTTTTTCTTCTAGAGAATTGATACTCCTATTGTCTTTCTTCTATAGGAGGATTGAGCCAAGACTGTATAGTCCTTAGGGTTCCAAATAAAGCTATCATTAGTCTTAAAATGTGTTTCCTGGAGAAATACTACTTGTGCCTTATTTAGATTTAAATATTTTAGCAAGTTTGATCTTTTATTTGCATTATTTAAGCCATTAGTATTTAATGATAAGAATGTTAAATCCATTTCAAGTTATTGTTGGAAGAAACATTTTGCTTCTTTTTTTTTTTTTGACTATAGTAGTTATACCATATTCTCTGATAACACTGAATGTTATTTTTATGTGTGTAAACTTGGGATTGTAATTTAATGTTCTTTCTTCTTTAAATACAAGTAGGGTAAAATTCTGGTCAGGCTTTAAAAAAGTACTTCTATAAAACATTAATTCTAAAGTATCAAATACAAGTAAATATGAATTTCCCATTAGACATGGAATGAAGGTCATTCCTAATCCAATAGTTAAAGATAGATCTATTGGATTATCACTCATACCTTTAACCAACAATATCAACTGAGCTCCATATGTTAAGTTATTATATGGAGAATTTTCTTAAAAGATGTATGAAATTCTATATTATTCGATTATTATTCTATAGTACTTTATATATCAGGATGGAATGTTAGTAGTGTAAACAATTATTATGTTGACTTAGAAAATAGCCAACATTTAGTTACCCTTAAGAGATCCCAATATGTCAGATATGTCATTTTCGATAAATTAAATGCAACAGAGGAGCATACACTAAATAAGCCAAAAACAAATAAATTATTACTAAAATAATTTGATTAAAAGGATGCTGTAGGAGACGAGTGATTACCAATGAAATATGAATTTACTGTAGGTGTACTGTCTTCCTTTACTTTCCCACTCTTCAGCTCACCAACTTCAACTTACACTTATAAAAAGATATGGCTTATCAGTGGTATCCTGACTCTGAGTAGAGGTGCCCTACATTCTAGTGTGCAGTGCTTTTACATATTTATAGATTTATAAAGCAGAGTCTAATAATGAACTATGATCACCCTGACAATTCCCACCCTGCATAGGGCACCTCCTGCTTCCAGAATGGCTAATCACATCAGGTCTAGAATGAATGCGTAGGTACCCATATGGTAATCAAGACTTACCTTAGATAAGTATTAATCAAATAGTGTTTAGAGCATCTTAGAGAGTTCTCAGGGCAGTTAGAATACTCTTAAGCCTCTCCTCCATTGACCAAAAAAATAAATTTCCCTTTCCTTTCTTTCCCTTGTTTTAAATCAGTACTAATAAAAGAAATTCAGCAAACATAGGTAAACAGAAATAACATTCAGTAGTCCATCTTGTACATGACTCGCAATCCATTAAACAAGTCAGTGACTGATATCACTTTAGTAAACATTATAAAGACAAATTAGAAATAATTTCCTAGCTCTTTAAATTTTATGATAAAGAAAAAATTCAACAATAAGCTATTTTAACTAAAAGTGTAAAGCATTTCAAATGTTCCTTGCATGTATACATTTCTACTTATATTGTAGTGTCAGTAGCTGTCTTTGAAATCTGTACAATACTTCACTTCTTCAAATCATTCCTTTTTCAGTTCAGGTTTTGTTTTGTCAAAACGGCAACAATATTTCAAGGGCACAATTAATATTTAGATTGATGTTTCAAATAAATAACTTGTCAGTTGCCAATTGAGTTAGTTTAGAATGTATGGTTAGTGCAAATATAGCATGTTGCAAAAATAATATGTATTTTTCCGTGTGCTCTAGAGACTGTCATATGCAAGTGGCATATAAAATGTGGCATATATAGAGCAGATAGCTTATGGATTCAGGTTGTTAAAGTAGGTTATGCTTATTAATCAGGCAGTTTCATTTAAGTTCACAAGTAATTTGGGGACATTTCAGTTGTGTTTCCAGGAATGTGCAGTCCAATATAAGTATTTACAAGTTGTTCTATTAAGTTATCTAATTTACCCTTCCTTAGATTGTAATTCAGCTTAATAGCTAAACAACATTACTTTTTTATTTGTTATCTGCAAAGCTAAATGCACTTCGCAGATTCACAAAGTCCATAGAAACTGCCGCAGTTGTTTCCTGTTGCCATGACAACGCAAATATAGCGGTTCCTAATCAATGAGTGTTAAAAAAAACTGAAATAGTTCACGAGGCTGATAGAATATAAAGAAAACTTCACTTCTCACAAGCAACAGTACATTTTCCCTCCTTTTATATATTATGCGAATATTATAGGAAATAATTCAACTGACAGTATGTATCTAAACAAAACATTTCAGAGTTAGTCGCTAACATGCCCCATAACCCATTAAGCATAACAGTCTCCACCATTAATCTAATAACTATTGTAATAATATCTAACTGAGTCCATTTTTCCTCATAAATATGTCACAATTCATTAAACAAAGCAGAGTCTAACATCTGTCTAATAATCATTATAAAGACAAATAATAGTAATTTCCTAGCTCTTCAAACTTTCTGATATTGCAAAATGTTGACAGTAAGCTATTTTAACTAGAAAACTAAAACATGTCAATACTTCCTTGTGAATATATATTTTTACTTATAGTGTAGTGTCAAGAACTGTCTGAAATCTATGCATTACTTCACTTCTTTCTAGTCATTCGTTTTACAGTTGAGATTATATTTTGTCAAATCGTCAATAGCATTTCAAGGGCACATTTCATATTTAAACTGATATTTTAAATGAATAGCTATCAGTTACCAAGTGAGTTTGTACAGAGTGTGAGGTAACTGCAAAGATAACGGGAAGGATTCATGAAGGCTTGCATGGAGTCTAAGAGTAGTGTAAGACTCCATGCAGCCCTCGCGATCCAGGAACAGCCCAAAATTCCGTGTAAGAGACCAGCTAAACGTCTCTTACATGGAGTGGGTGTTGATATGCTAATCACCTCACTTGCAGCTGAAAGGCATGCAAATGAAGAAGATTAGCGATCCACGAAGCCCAAACCAGCCTAAGAGCCGTTTTAGCTGCAGAAATGTAATCAGTTGACAACTGAGTACGTTTCTGCAAAAAACACAATGGAGCCATGTCAGCTCCAAATAAAGGGTGCATATGTGTCAGGCAGCATGCCAATGGCCAAATATGTGGCCATTGGCAAGGTACCCTGATGCAAATATGAGAAATAAATATATTTTTAAATGCTTAAAATGTTTAAACGCAGTGCAGCCCCGCGCAAATGGGCTGCGCTATATAAAACATAAAAATGAAGGTTATAAACCCACAAATGTGGGTTTTATGTAATACATGGATTTACAATGCAGGGACCAGCAGATCAAAAGCAACATGGCCACTGTTTAGTGGTTGCTAAGGGGGGAAGCTGAGTCTAAGACATGTAACTAAGCATTAGTAGGCAATCTGATGTAAATGAGTGTTAGGATACTGAATCCCACTGTCACATAGCAAATGAGCACATTCTGAGTAGTGTAGGAGTTAGGAGTGGAAGGAACAGAGTAGGAGATTGGTGACATCACAGGGGGGAATGGCAGAAAGAAATGCAGTTCATTGGAGGTCAGTGTTACATGACAGATGTCAGACACATATCATGGAAAGAGGAGTGTCACAAGATAAGCATGGGAAAGTCAAGAAATGGAAGGTGTACACTGTTGCTTACACCAAAGTTTCTTGCTGGGCATGCATCTTGCGATGTCTTGTAGGAGGCGTGAGTAGGGCAGTGTGCATGCGTGTAAGGCAGACTGAGCATGTGGGAGCCTGTTGGCAGACTTGTAAGACTGTTTGCACTAGTGTGCACGTGTTTTAACCCGAATAAGAAGATTCTAAACCGTGTAAGCATGTGTGCGCGTGTGTAAGCCACTGTGAGCGTGTTTCCGCTGGTATGCGCATTGCTCCCCCCTGAGGAAACAGAAAGGAAAAAGGAAGCAACAGAATTAGTAGGAAGCTAGCAGAGAATACTGCTGGAGCTAGCAGGTGAAAACAATTAGAAGCAGGCAATTACACAGGCAGAATAGTAGCCCAGCCCAGCACTTAAAACTCTGCAAATAGCAGTGCAGGATGTTTCTCTCAAGAGACACTGCAAGACAGGAGTAAGCTATTAGAAGTGAAAACTGAAAAAGCTGAACTCAGAGCAGAAATGCTAGGGGCTGCTATAGCTGTCATAAGGAGACATAGGCTACTTGCTGAGGGTGGTGACAATGCAAATGGTGCCAGACAACCCACAGTGAGGAGACGGAGAAGAGTGTATCCATGGTCACCTACCACGGGTTACATGAGCTAGAGATAGTGGAGCACTATAGAGTGGACAGAGACCTCCTGCAGCAAATTGTTGAGCTGTGCAGGCCACGGCTCACACACAGAACCAACAGAGGGGAACCCATCCCAGTGGAAACCAAGGTATGTGTTGGCCTAAGAATACTAGCAACAGGTACTTTCCAGAGACCAACTGGTGATATGATGGGGATATCACAGGCATCAGCCTCCAGGGTACTGCATCAGTTCCTGGATGCCATGTCAGCACATGTCGGTGATCATGTATATTTCCGCAATGCCCGTGAGGTATTGGCCAGCAATATGCGTCTCTTCCAGCAAATAGCGGAATACCCTGAGGTAGTGGGTGCAATAGACTGCACGCACATGCGCATCAAAGCACCAGCTGGTGAGCGGGGTAGGGCCTACATAAACCGCAATGGCTTCCCCTCCATCAACTGCCAAGTCATGTGTGATGCCCAGGGCATAATAATGAATGAGTGTGCTGGCTGCCCTGGGAGCTACCATGATTCCCATATCTGGCATTTGACGCAACTGTACCAGACATTTGCCAATGGGGACATCCCACATGGACACCTAGTGGGGGATGCAGGTTATGCACTGGAGCCGTGGCTGATGACACCCATCAAAAACACACACACACCTGAACAGGAATGCCGTAATGAGGCACACGCACAAACATGTAATGTAATAGAGCATGTGTTTGGGCTGCTCAAGTCACAGTTCCGGTGTCTGGACACATCTGGTGGAGCCTTGCAGTACTCACCAACTACATGTACCCAAATTGTCATGGTATGTACTATGCTACATAATATGATCTTGCGAAAACAGCTGCAGCAGGACCAGCATAGGGCCGGGCGAAACAGCCCCCCACCATTGCCAAGGCCATCACAGGCAGAGCGTGACTCGGAGGAGGAACAACCTGAGCCTGCCCCAGTAGGCAGAAGGAGGCATGCCCAGTATGCCCTGGCCTTGGCAAAGAGGAACGCATAGCACATACACTGGCTCAGTAGGAACCCTGGGAATGATACCCCTCTCTGACTCACTCATATAGTAACAGGGATGCCTAAAATCACATAACCTACTCTCAAACATGTACAGGGAGTGTAGTATGCGCATCCAACAGAGGCAGCCCTGCAGCACCACCTGAGGCATGAATGCCATGTGTTAAGCAATGTAATACAATGTAGTATATGCAAACTTGATGACCCTGACTAACATCCTACCCTCACCAAGCATGTTGCCACAATATGATGATGGGATGATCAATTGCAATAATTGGCTGAAGTATTGCTGTTAGTCAAAAGGGATCCAATGTGTGCCAGCCTGGGATGACATGCTGAGCATGACATGATGCTCCACCTGCTAGGGGTGGCGTGCACCTATCAGTCCTGGCCATATGGATACTGGCAAAGGCTGTTGTTACCCACAGCGTGCCTTGAATAGGTAAGGCTCAAAACACAAACCCACCTCCATAGGTATCACAAGGGATAACAACCTAGATGTAATGCTACCCAATGCCAGAAGACTAAACAGCAAGATGCATGCAGTCTAAACTCCCCCAGTATGGAGAATGTTGATATCTGTCCTGTAACAGAAAACTGGGTCAAGGCTCAAAACAGCACCCTAACACTACCAGGTTACACCTCATACTGTGCTGTACAGCCTCAAAACATGGAACAAGCTACAAAAGGAGGGTGACTAGCAATAATTGTCAAGGATAACCACATCCCCATGTTGGTACCACAACAAGAAGCAGCATGGACTAGCCATGGTCAAGTAACAGTGGCTAAAACTGCCTCCCAGTTTATAGCCTGCTACAGATTACTATCCTAACACCAGGAACTGCACTTGGCCTATGATGGAATACATGAATATATCAAGCCCTCCAAATCACATTATATTGGGTGACTGAAAATACCCAAACATAGACTGGGAGCATTATTCTAGCTCCAACACTGTAGGACAAAAGTGCCTAGAATCCATAAACCAAAATGCCCAGGAACAACGTACCACTCCCACAAGAGGGGTAAGCATACTGGATGTGATAATCAGCAACATGGGTACTGGATGGCAAGATGAGAAGTGTATCCCTCACTGGTAAGACCAGACCATAGAGTAATCACACCGGATATACACATCCTGACCACAGTCCTTGGCCAGAAAACCACAGTGAAAAACATGTGTAAAGCAAAAGTTGCACTCCTCCAAACTGATGTGGAATCCATTAAAGGCCATGTGCAGGTGCAAAATATGGGCCACACCTCAGAACCTGTTATACAGGCATTCCATGAACACTGCCAGGAATGCATGGATCATGCAATCCCAAATAAAACCAAGACACAATGCCATACACGCAGGCATCTGGCATGGTGGACTCCAGCCATTACCAAACCATGCAAGAGAATGAGGAAGCTACTACATGATAGAGCAAACATAAAAAGGGAAGTAATCACTGATCAGTAGTATGGCAATAAAATATGTCCACTCATACACTCCACTAAGGCCAGCTACAACAAGTTGAATCTGTGAAACATGAGGCAATGTTACACCTGCCCCATGTACACAGACAACCCTCACCTCCCCCCAAGAAATACAAATATATGTGAGAGATGCAACCATTTATCCAAACCGGAGGCTGAGCTCTCTCAACTCAGTACTGTCAAAACTAGTCAGGAGGAGAAGGTAACCACACACACCACAAACCCAGTCTCACGTAGACCTATCACAACTGTAAACCAAAGACATAAACACAGGAAAAACATTCCTGGAGGCCCTAATTACAAACACACCACATCAACAGAGGCCTCCAAAGCAGACACCCAAGCAACCACTACCTCCAAACATAGCATATGCAACACATAGTACACAAAGCTGGTGTGCCAAACAGTCACAGGCCAGAAGGAGAAACAACATGCCTGATACAGTTGTAATAGGTGACTCCATAGTCAGACACACTGCTGTCCCGCTTACCAGACTGAACAAGGGAAAGGGTACAGTAAGCTGCCTGTAGGCTGCTACAATATGCCACATAACACAAGTACGCAGGTCACCCCAAAGCAATTAGAAATATGATGCAGTCATTGTCCATGCTGGCGTGAATGACCTGAGCTGTACCTCCCCGGACTACATGAAAAGAGACATAGATGAGCTCTCCGATTATGTAGTCCAGGCCAGTATGACACTGACCGTGTGCAGCATCCTACCCTCACCAAGAATGATGCCACAGTACAAACACAGAATGATCAGCTTTAACAAGTGGCACAATTACTGGTGTCATTCCAAGGGATCAATGTCTGTCTGCTTGGGATGTCATGCTTGACAAGCCACGCTGCTGTGCCAGGGATGGCTTGCACCTGTTACCCCTGGGCATCTGGATATTGGATAAGGCTCTTGCCACCTCCATAGAGCCTTTCGTAGGCAAGGCTGAAAAGACTTACCCACCTCCCTAGAAAACATAAGTGGAAAGAAACATAAGGGTAATGCTGCCCAATGCCAGACATGTAAACCTCAACATGCATGCTCCTGAGGCACTCCCCAGTATGGAGAACATTGATGCCCGTGCAGTGACAGAAACCTGCAGCAAGGCTCCTAACAGCACACCAGCACTACTAGGTTATACCTCATATCATGTGTTATGGCCCCAAAGCCTGGACCAAACCATAAAAGGAGGGGGAGTATCCATATTCAGCACAGACACCCACACGTCCAGGTAACTGACAATGCATGAAGCATTGGAGACCACCCATGTGCAACTAACCATAGGCAAAACTGCTGTACAGTCTGTAGCATGCTACAGACCACACTCTCACACACAGGAACCCCACTCAGCCATCCTGAAGACACTGGACAGCATGAATGTCTCACCAAATACCAAACAAGGTACTCACAAATTACCACATAGGTGGTAATCCATTATGTATGGAAGGAGTAATCAGGGACCTAGGGGCACAAGTGGTCAGTAACCTGTCATGTGACACTCACATTGCCAATGTGGCTAGGAAGACTGTCTATACTGGACACCGTATCATGAAAGGATTCACATCTACATCAACAGAGGTCATTGTGCCCCTATACTGTTCTCTTATCAGACCCATAATCTAGTACAATGCCTCATTTGGGATGCACGTTACCCGACACCTGCAGCAGTTAGAAAGACCTCAAAGGTACCTCACCAAGAGGATAAAGGGTCTCAAATATTTGTCATATGCTGCCTGGCTGTAGACACCCCAGCTGTATGCAGCCACATACTGCCTACGCAGAGGCGTTGCATGCCTGTTGTACAAGGCCATGTCCAACACAGGAGTAATGGACATGCTCCACCCCAGAAAACCCAAATCCATCAGAGCTGTGAGAGTGACAGATGTCAACCTCAACACATAATGAAATAGGATGTGCTGGAGGGACAGATACATAACCCAGAGGCTCCGTACACCCTGGAACGGAATCCCACTCCATGTTAGGCAGAGCCCCTCACTGACTCTCTTCAACAGGAATCTTGCCAAGTGGATGGATGATCGTAGATGTACACTGGGGGTCTTCACTGTGTCACGTTCAGACAGAGGCACAGTAAAGTAAATCATAAATGGCCATAATATTCACATAGCAAGGGGAGGTGAAAGCCACACACACTCTGGCTAGGCTTAGAAATGCCCTAGGGTGGATAGCCTAGTATGAACCTATGAACCTATGAAGATACAAATTGTACAGGACACTAAGGATAATCACAAGGCTTTCTTAACTGATGGTAGGAACCTTGTTGGGAATTCACAGATATGCTCTGAATCACTCAAATATTACAAACAACATACCAAACACACACACATATTGCCAACATCCAACCTGACAGGTGCAGTGCAACCCTCCCCCCCAAAGAAAAATGCAAAGTATCTATCCCAGCAGAGTGCTGGCCCCCGGACATTGCAGATGCTGAGATAACAGCCAGCATCTACAAAGCAAAACACACAGCATCAATGGTATGAGATGGTGTCCTGGGCTGAGTCCGACATGGACTCCAAGAAGAATGGAATGCCAAATAACACTACTGCTCAATGTCAGCCTTACCACAGGATATGTACCCAAAGAGCAGTGTACAACAACAGTGGTCCTTCTCCACAAAGGTGTTGCCTGAATGGATACTGCAAACTACCACCCCAGAATGCTGACAAGCTTGGTCTGCAAAGCTATGGAAAGGATCAGCATGTACCTCGGACATAAAGATATTGGGGACCTACTGACACTGGACCCTACCCAGTGTGGCTTTCTTAAGTGCAGATCCTGTCCCTTAAACATGTTTGACTCATTTGAAACAGTCATTAAGGTCATTGATGAGGGGAATATGTTCCACACAGCCTAGCTGGACTTTGCAAAAGGCTTCCATACAATACCCCATGTGTTCATTATAGATAAGCTCACCAGCTTAAATATAAACCCCTATGTCAGTAGAGGGGTTGCAAACCAGACTAAGGACAGAACTGACATGGTCAGAAATGCTGCAGCCATGTCAGACTACAAACCAGAATCAACTGGCATCCCACAAGGCTCGGTCCTGGGACCTCCCTTGTTTGGTATATATGTCCCATAGGTACAGGCCAACATGGAAGGACTGTGTCTGAACAAGTTTGTAGAGGACTACAAACTGGCCACCATATCTGACCCTCCAGCTGACACAAGCATCCCACAAAAGGGCCACATAGAAACAGACAACTGGTGCCATAGCCATGTCAGCAAGCTAATTGCAGAAAAGTGTATAGTCAACCCCTGTGGATATACAGTAAGTGCCCACCAATTACCACATAGGTGTTAACTCATTAAGTACTTAAGATGTAATAAGAGACCTGGGGACAAAAGTTGATAGATATCTTGCATTAGACAAGCATGTGGCTGTAGTGGTTACAGAAGCATACCATATACCCACCTAATCATGAAGGTAGTCAGATCTAGAACAGGGGAGGTCATTGTGGCTCTGCAGTCATCCTTCATCAGTGTCACAATTGACTACAATGGCCCCTGTGGGATGTACCTCAGCAGACACCTCCATCAACTGGAAAGACCCCAAAAGTACCTCACCAGGAGTATCAAAGAGCTTGAACAGATGCCATGTGTTGCCTGATTAAACAAACTGCAGCTCCACACACTGCCATACTGCCCACCCAGAGGCAAGCTGTGCCTGATGTATAAAGCCATGTCCAAGCTGGAATCAATGAACATGCTGCACCTTGGACAATCTGAATGGCAGTGAGCTATGCACATGAGAGACCTGAACCCCAGCACTGACATACATAGGACAAGCTGTACTGAATGATCCATAACACATAAGCCACCCCCACCCTTGAGTAAACTCCCAGTACAGGTTAGCCAGATAGTCACCCATCAACTCTCCTCAAGAGGAATCCTGATGAGTGGATGGGAGATGGTAGGTTTACCCTGGGTTTCATTGTTATGTCACAGGTAGACGGAGGCACAGTATACTAACCATGACATATGTCATGGCAAACTCCAGTTACAATGTGTGTCGAAGGACAAACACACTCTCTGACAAGCATTAGAAATGGCATAGGGCACATCACTAGTGTTTGCTAATGTCCACCTATGTTGTGGAATACACTACCAATGTTGGACAAGCCTGGTTTAAGTAGTCCATATCTGAACATAATGCAACATGGTCATATGTGCACAACTGGCCCCTAAACAGTCTGTTGTGCTCACTATGAAAATTTAAAGCAGTGATAGGACTAAAGCCCAGGATACTGTCCACCGCAGTGAAAGTACTGAACCAGTACACTATATGGTACTACAGTGTTAGGTCAGTATGAAATGATGTTGACAACTGTATGCAAAGTATCCCATGCAAACCCTGCAGGCACAGTATAATCCCTGTTGTGTTCAGACACGAAGCAGTTGGCCAGTAAGTACACAACATGACACCCAACACACAACCATAAACGTGAGATATTGTTCAAGTTCACACTCATCCACAAATGTGGTGGACCGCAGAGTTCAACATATGGAAAGCTCACACTGGGCATGCTTGCACACTTTGATAAATGAGACATATGTCAGACAACATGCCATGGAAAGGCTGAACTGGGCATGCTCACACACCTAGGCCATATCTCAGTTTAGCAGTTGGCCACACATATCTGGTATTTGTACGTGTTATTCCAGGAACCAACCACATTACAGCAATCTGCCCAGTGCACACAGTTAAAAGACTACAGAGACATAAGTGATATAGTGGATCCCTCTCATATTCAAACATCTTCCACAGATACACAAGTTGTTCTTAGAAACAGGGAATGCTATGGCAATAAAGACCTGCAAACAGTCTATCAGCAAAAAATATTGTGCATCTGACAATTAAACATATGGGTGTAGAGGTCAATACTAGGCTGTTTGCCCTAGGGAATGAAAGCTTAGCCAGAGTGTGCTTGGTGTCTGCATCCCCAGTACAGTAGGCTACTGTGCCACTGTAAAGTAGGTTACATAAGGCACCATTTGAGGCTAGTGTGCTGTGCCTCCATCAAGCAGGGACACAGTGGAGATCCCAGGGGTTGAATTTGCTATGCCACATCCATGTTGTTGGTGTGTGCTGGAAGAGGGTTGGTGAGGACCTCTAACAGTAAGTGGGTGTCAATAACAGACTGAGGGGAGTCTTATCTGCAGTGTCTGGACAATTTCACTGTCAACACGTTGTCATGATGATTATGAGGGACTTAAGTGTCGTGCCAGTACTGTTCAGAGATGTTCTCCCTCTGTGGGCTACTGCTCTGCAATGTATTAGCTCACTCCGTCTGTTGGACAGCTCATATATGGCTGGTGTACACCTGACAGGGTGTCCTGTTGTGGAGGAGTCATGGGTATATTTGGGATAGCATGATCAATGCAAACCTTCCACATGCTCATAGAATGCAATTGTCAAGGATTATGCAGAGTGGCCTGTATACTCCCCCAGCATGGGTCCTTTGAAGTCTTCCACCCCAGTCTTCACAAGTGCAAAGTCTGCTTTTGATAAATACACTTTGTTTGCAGTGACAACCTTGCCTGGGGGTGGAGATGGGATATGGATGTCCAGGGAAAGGTGGGTATGGTCAGATATCAACAATGGTGGTCTACCTCTGGTGTGGAACAGTGAGTACCCATGTTGCATATGGTCAGGTGCAATATGTATTCCCCCTTGTGGCTGTGGTGAGTGGTCCTGGCATAGCACATGGACTCACAAATTGTAGTGGCTGTAGGGTAATGTTGTAGAGGCCTGAGTAGTTCCCACACACAATATACCTGTACCTGACATTAACAACTGGAATGGTGTATGTGAACACCTTCATATCTTGGCACTGTTCCCAGGGAAGCAAAGTGTGTGTCCCGGATGTGGGAGGGGTGGTCTGAACTGGTTGTGTTGTGTGTTACAGGTCCTATGGTCACGAAGCATGGTATACAACATAAACTGCCAGTGCTGATGTACATATCTGACCCTGAAGTAGGTGGCTGCAAATGCATATATATGCTATCCCCCACCTGACAGGTAGTAATAGATGTACATACCTCTGTATAAATAATGATGTCAGCACCCTATAAATATTGCAGGTGCAGAACAGATGCCCAGTAATTCGGATAGTGTGCTCCGCTAATGCGTCTCCCTCAAGTGTCATAATATAGATAGGTAGGGGTTTGAATCCTGCAAATGCTCAGTGTGTGGGTGAGCGGGGTTGGTGTGTGTGCAATTCTGTGTGAGAGAAATGTCCCTTTTGGCAACTAGAAAAACACACTACAGGATGCACATTCCCCTTTCTAAACACTGATGATATCAGCACCCTATAAGTACAGCAGGAGAAAGGAAACCTCTCAGTAATGCGAATAGCACACTCCGCTAATGCGTCTGTCTTGAGTGTCATAACATAGTTAGGTAGGGGTTTGAATCCTGCAAGTTTGGGTGAGGGGGGTTAGTGTGTGTGCAACTCTGTGTGAAAGAAATGTCCCTTTTGGCAACTAGGAGAACGCACTACAGGATGCACATTCCCCTTTCTAAACACTGATGATGTCAGCACCCTATAAGTACAGCAGGAGAAGAAAAACCTCCCAATAATTCAAATAGCACGCTCTGCTAATGCGTCCATCTTGAGTGTCATAACATAGTTAGGTAGGGGTTTGAATCCTACAAATGCTCAGTGTGTGTGTTTGCGTGAGGGAGGTTAGTGTGTGTGCAGTTCTGTGTGAGGAAAATGTTCCTTTTGGCAACTAGGAGAACACACTACAGGATGCACATTCCCCTTTCTAAACACTGATGATGTCAGCACCCTATAAGTACAGCAGAAGAAGTAAAACCTCCCAGTAATGCGAATAGTGCGCTCCGCTAATGCGTCCATCTTGAGTGTCATAACATAGGTAGGGGTTTGAATCCTGCAAATGCTCAATGTGTGTGTTTGGGTGAGGGGGAGTTAGTGTGTGTGTGTGTAGCTCTGTGTGACGGAAATGTCCCTGTTGGTAACTAGGAGAACACACTACAGGATGCATATTCCCGTTTCTAAACCCTGATGATGTCAGCACCCTATAAGTAAAGCAGAAGAAGAAAAACGTCCCAGTAATGCAAATAGCGCACTATGCTAATGCGTCCGTCTTGAATGTCATAACATAGTTAGGTAGGGGTTTGCATCCTGCAAATGCTCAGTGTGTGTGTTTGGGTGAGGGGGGCTAGTGTATGTGCAGTTCTATGTGAGGAAAATGTCCCTTTTGGCAACTAGGAGAACATACTACAAGATGCACATTCCCCTTTCTAAACCCTGATGATGTCAGCACCCTATAAGTAAAGCAGAAGAAGGGAAACCTCCCAGTAATGCATATAACGGGCTCCGCTAATGCGTCTGTCTTGAGTGTCATAATATAGTTAGGCAGGGGTTTGAATCTGATAAGTGTGTGTGGGGGGGTGGAAGTAGGGTGTGTGTAATTACATGTGTGAGAAAACTTACCCTTTTGGCAACCAGTACAACACACCAGCTGCTGCATATTCCAATCTCTACGCAGAGATGATGTCAGCACCCTACAAGTACAGCAGAAGAGGGCAAATCTCCCAGTAATGCAAATAGCACGCTCTGCTACTGCGTCTCTCACTACTGTCTTAGCACAGTTAGCTATGGCTTTGAATTCCACACATGCCACGTGTGTTTTTGTCACACAGAATGCCCATGTGTGTGGGTTGTTGTTCACAATAATGCATGACATTGATTAAACCAATAATGGCAATGGACACAGATGATGTATGTGTGTGCCAAATACACATATGTACCTGTGACCTTCAATAGTTCCCATGTCTGATGCCTGCCACATGTGAATACATGGTATTTGCACTGGATAACATTATGACTGTGGTCTTCTGTGCGGGTGCTGCATGTGGTATGTGTATATACAGTGTGAGTTGTATATGGTATCATCCTAGCAGTGAGGGATACACATCTGGTCTGGGGCATATAGGTTCATAGGTTCATAGGTTCATACTAGGCTATCTGCCCTAGGGCATTTATAAGCCTAGTCAGAATGTGTTTGGCTTTCGCCACCCATTTTAAATTTATTTTGCTATGTTCTTTTTTGAGGTTAGTATACTGTGCCTCTGTCTAACAGTGACACAGAAGTGATACCCGGGGTAAACCTATGATCTCCCATCCACTCATCAAGATTCCTCTTGAATAGAGTCAATGAGGGACTCTGCCTAACCTGGACTGGGATTTTATTCCAGAGTGAAGGGAGCCTCTGGGTTATGAATCTGTCCCTCCAGCATGTCCTATTTATTTCAGTGCTGAGGTTCAAGTCTCTCGAGCACGTAGCTCGATGGGATTTGGATTTTCTGAGGTGTAGCATGTCCATTAATTCCGGGTTGGACACGGCTTTATACATCAGGCACAGATCACCTCTGAACAGGCGGTATGCCACTGAGTAGAGCTGGAGTTTCTTTAACCGGGCAGCATATGGCATCTGTTTCAGCCCTTTGATCCTCTTGGTGAGGTACTTTTGGGGTCTTTCCAGTTGCTGCAGGTGTCTGGTAAGGTACATCCCAAAAAGGGGCATTGTACTCAATTATGGGCCTGATGAGGGATGAGTAAAGAGGCACGATGACCTCCCCTGATCTAGATGTGAATCCCTTCATGATTAGGTGGGCTATATAAAATGTTTTCCTAACCACTTTGGCCACATGGTTGTCAAATGAGAGATTGCTATCAACTTGGGTCCCCAGGTCCCTAATTACTTCTTCTGTACTTAATGGATTACCACCTATGTGGTAATTTGTGAGCACTGTTTTTGCCAAAGGGATGACTATACACTTTTGGCATTTAGCTTGAGGCCATGGCTCTGGCACCAGTTGTCTGTTTCTATGAGGCCCTTTTGGAGGATGCTTGTGTCGGCTGGAGAGTCGATTATGGCACCCAGTTTGCAGTCATCTGCGAATTTGGTCAGCCACAGTCCTTCCGTGTTGGCCTGTACCTCAGAGAAATATATACCGAACAAGAGAGGTCCCAGGACTGAGCCTTGTGGGACACCACTTGTAACTGGTTTGGAGTCTGACATGGCTCCAGCAATTCTAACCATGTGGGTTCTGTCCTTGAGCCAGTTTGCAATCCATCTAGTGACATAGGGGTTTATATTTAAGCTGGTGAGCTTATCTATAATGCCCGAGTGGGGTATTGTATTGAAGGCTTTTGCGAGGTCCAGGTAGGCTGTGTGGACCACCTTCCCCTCATCAGTGGCCTTGGTGACTGTTTCAAAGAAATCAACCAGGTTTAAGAGGCAGGATTTGCCCTTGACAAAGCCGAACTGGGTAGGATCCAGTGTCTGTAGGTCCCCAATATCTTTATTTATGAGGTCCATGATGATCCTTTCCATAGCTTTGCAGACCAAGCTAGTCAGGCTTATGGGGTGATAGTTTCCAGGATCCGTTGAGGCACCACCTTTATGGAGAGGGTCCACTGTTGCTGTACGCCACTCTTTGGGCACATATCCTGTAGTAAGGCTGAGATTGAACAGTAGTTTTATGTTTGGGTTTAGCTCTTCTTGGAGTTCATGTAGGATGCAGCCCAGGACACCGTCTGGTCCCATTGATGCTGTGTTTTTTGCTTTGGAGAGGGCGGCTCTTACCTGAGCATCTGAGATGTCAGGGGGGCAGCACTCTGCTGGGATAGATATTTTCCCTTTTGGTGGGGATGGGGGGGGGGAGAAGTTTGCGCTGAACCTGTCAGCTAGGATGTTGGCAATGTCTGTGGGTTCGGTGTATTTTTTGTCATTTTGGACTAATTCTGAGCATATCTGGGAATTACCACCCAGGTTCCCAACATAACTAAAGAAAGCCTTGTGATTATCCTTAGTGTCCTGTGCAATTTTTCTCTCGAAGCTGGCCTTAGACAATTTTATGAGTGCCCGTAGTTTTTTGCTAATTCTGATCAGTGATGCCTTTCCTTTTTGGGATTTTTCTCTATCATTTAGTAGCTTCCTCCTTCTATTGTATAGTTTGTTTATGGCTGGGGTCCACCAGACAGGACGTCTGCCTTTGGAGGATTGGGTCTTGGTTTTATTTGGGATCGCATGATCCATGCATTCCTGAAGGTGTTCATAGAATGCGTTTATAAAGGATTCTGCGGTCTGGGCCTTATTTTCCACAGGCCCGGGGGCTTTGAAGGATTCCACCTCGGTTTTGAGGAGTGTGAAATTTGCTTTAGAGAATTTTTTCACTGTGGTTTTCTGGGCAGGAGGTGGGGTCGGGATGTGAATATCCAGTGAGATTAGTTTATGGTCTGATCTTACCAGTGAGGGATACACTTCTGGTCTGGAGCATAGAGTCCTCATGTTGGTGATGATCAGGTCCAGTATGTTTTCCCCTCTTGTGGGAGTGGTAACAAGTTGTTCCATAGCATTTGAGTTTATAAATTCTAGGAACCTTTTGGCTAGGGTGTTGGAGCTAGAGTAATGCTCCCAGTCTATGTTTGGGTAGTTGAAGTCACCTAGTATAATGGTGTTTGGAGAGACCTTCATATTTTCCAGTGTTCTCAGGAAGGCCGAGTGGGGTCCTGGGTTTGGGAGGGTGGTCTGTAGCAGGCTATAAACTGGAAGGCAGTTTTACCCACTGTTAGTTGCACATGGATAGTCTCTGATGCTTCGTGCTTTGCCACCAACCTGGAGGTGTGGGTATCTTTGATGAATATCGATACTCCTCCTTTTGTGGTTCGGTCCAAGTTTTGGGGCCGAAAAGCATGGTATGAGGTATAACCTGGTAGTGCTGGGGTGCTCTCAGGAGCCCTGAACCAGGTTTCTGTTACTGCACAGATATCGATGTTCTCCATGCTAAGGAGAGTTTGGTCGTGCATCTTGAGGTTTAGACTTCTGGCATTGAGTAGCATTACTCTTAGTTTCTTATCCCTTGTGATACCTATGGAGGTGGGTTTGTCTTTTGAGCCTTGCCTAAAAAAGGCACTATGGGGGTAGTAAGAGCCTTTGCCAATATCTGAAAGCCCAGGGGTGACAGGTGCAAGCCGTCCCTAGTGAAGCATTGTGGCTTGTCGAGCATATCATCCCAAGCTCACAGGCATTGGATCCCCTTTGAATGACACCAGTACTTAAGCCAATTGTTGAAATTGATCATCTTGCCTTCATATTGTGGCATCATTCTTGGTGAGGGTAAGATGCTACTCAAGGTCAGGGTCATACCAGCCTGGGCTACATGCTCAGAGAGCTCTTTTATGTCTCTTTTCATGTAGTCCAGGGAGGTATGTCTCAGGTCATTCACACCAGCATGGACAATGACTGAGTCATATTTGTACTTGCCTTGGAGTGACCTGAGTGCTTGTGTTATGTGGCAGATCCTAGTGCCCGACAGGCTATATATAGTCTACATGTTGTTGATGAACAGGTGCTGCATGTTTTCACCTGTTGTGGGAGTGGTAACAAGTTGTTCCATAGCAATGCAGTGACTACATGCTAGGAATATTTCAGCTAGGGTGTTGTAGCTACAGTAAGTCATCAGCATTCAGTAATACTTCAGCATTCTTGGTGAGGGTATGATGCCAACCAAGGGCAGGGTCATACCAGCCTGTGCCACATGTTCAGAGAGCCCTTCTATGTTCCCTATCATGTAGTCCAGGGAGGTACATCACAGGTCAGCCATAGTGGCATGGACAATGAGTCATATGTGTCCATGCCTCTGACTGACCTGTATGCTTGTGTTATGTGGTGGACCATAGTGCCCCACAGGCATATCACTGTGACCTTCACCTCGTCCAGCCTGGTGCGCGGGACCTCACTGTACCGGACAATAAAGGTACCTAACACAACTGTAGCAGGTGTGTTGTCTAGCCGTACAGGCTGTGACTGTTTGGCACACAGGATTTGTGTGCTATGTGTTGCACGTGCTGTGTTCCGGCTTAACATATGCCTGTGTGCCAGCTGCAGAGGTGTCTGCTGCTCAGGCAGGATGCTATTCTGATGCTCCTCGAATGCCCCAGTGTGTTCATGTGTTTGGATTGCTGTCAGTGTAGGTCTACATCAGACTGGTATTGTAGTCACTGTAGTATTTCATGCCACCTGACAGGTTATGCCAGTATTGGGTTCAGAGTGCTTAGTCCCCAGTTTGGCTATGTGGTTGCATCTCATACATGTGTTGTACGTCCATGTGTAGGGGAGAGGGTTGACTGTGTACATGTGGCAGCTGTGACATTGCCACATGACTCACATATTCCACAACTGTACCATAGAGGTGACTGACAAGTGACCTTTGCACATGCTACCATAGTATTGTGATTGCCATGGTGATTAACAGCACATATGGCCTATGGGGAACAAGGTACAGAAGATGAGTATGTGAGGGTGCAGTGCCTGTGATTAGTTAGCACTGGCATATATGACTGCTCACGTAGTCAAATGCCAGGAAAGACATATGCAATGTGTCACAGGCAACGTACATGCGAACAGGACAAACAGTGACGTTCTGTCAAGTGAGACATGGACATACATATAGTAAGCTATGCAGATGTCACTAGGAGTCCACAGAAGCTCTGTAAATCTGCATTGCAGGTGGGATCAGTGTTCCAGGGTAACTGCAAGCAAACATGCATGCAAACAAAGCTACAGTAAGCAGGGCTGCATGTAGTCCATTGTACAACAAACAAGCTGTACCACTTCCAGTAGGTCACAGTGCAAATATGCAGGCACTATACACATGTACATGGAAATACACAGGTCAGATGGCCAGGGTCCAGTCTCAGTGCACACAAGTGTACAGACCATGTACCGTCAGGATGTACAATAACCGGATGGAAACCCAGGTGCTCATACCTGCAGTAATACACATGTCAAATAGACACTGAGCCTTCACTCAGTGGTTCCACACTTAGTAGGATGTATGCTACCTGTCCTGCCACCACAGTATCCCTGACATTTATGGGGACTCTCCTTCCTGTGAAAGTTAGTTTTGTGTGTTGGGGCTGTCTAGCATGGTATGAGATGTGAGCTTGCAGTGCTGAACAGTAGTTTTATGTTTGGGTTTAGCTCTTCTTGGAGTTCATGTAGGATGCAGCCCGGGACACCGTCTGGTCCCATTGATGCTGTGTTTTTTGCTTTGGAGAGGGCGGCTCTTACCTGAGCATCTGAGATGTCAGGGGGGCAGCACTCTGCTGCTCCTGTGTGTCCTGTACCAGTCGTGTAGTACTGCACACATATCAACATCCTCAAACATCCGCATTGCAGAGTCCAGTGTGGGCAACATGCCACTTGCAGTTTACATGTCCATCATTGCGGATCAATACTTTCATTACCTTATCCCCTGTGCTACCTATGTATGTGGCCTTCTGTTGACATCCTTACCACCAGTATGCAAACATGTGCAGATGATACACTATGGTACTTACCATGGGTGTAGAAAACAATACAAGACAATCATACCTTTACTGCATCAGGCATGCTGGGATATACCCACAATTATATCAGCACACAGTACTGTTAACAACATGATACTATTACTACACGCCTATGTAGTCACCCTGTGCATCAGCAACATGTTAACCTGTACCTGCACTGATGTTACAGATTGCAGGAGGTGGCACAGTTTCATCATATGCACAGGGTGTGAACTTGGTATGCCTGAGTCTGCCACTGATACCACCAATTGACATGTATGTGTATGTGTGTTGGTGAGGGACAGCAGTACAAGGTGGGGCAATGTTGATGCAGTGTGTGCGTGTATGCGGTAGCCCTAGGTGTTGTCAATTCACATGTGTGTATGGATGCACAAAGTTCCACCTCATGGCTGCCATTTACTGCTGTTTGTGGACAGCCACAGACTGTACCTGCCAGGTCATACAGATCAGTGTCTCTGGCCACGGACACGGTACCTGTGCCTTGCAGGGGTGCTATGGACCATATCCGGTACCAATCCAGACTGGGTACTGTCATCAGAAGAAGATGCTCATTGACTGGACACAGATCCCTGTTGGGCCTGTCCAGAGCCACGTGCACGTGGTCTCCTGGGGCTGTCTGATGACAGCACAGACCCAGCATTGCTGGGGCTGCTGCTGGCACTATGGGGGTGGCCGCGGCCCTGTTGTCATCCGCGATGACTGGCAGCTGCTGCTGTTGCTGGCATACGCCCACGTCGACGCCTCAACCGTCCACCATTGCCCTGGCTCATGGACATGTAGTTGTGGAACTGATCTAATATGTCCCCACAACATCTGTCTATGACATCGGTGAAATTACGGATGGCAGCCGCAATGTCATGCATACTGTCAGTCATGGCTGTGCGACATGCTGTCAGCTCCCTCAGACCCTGTCTGGTGTACCGTTCCATACGTGACTGTGCCTGCATGACAGCCCGAAACATAGCTGAGGTTGTAAGACCTCTGTGGGAACGTCTGACAGGGGCAGTACGCCCATGGATGCTCCCACGAGAACCCCTGGACATCTGTCTGTGTGGTACCATCTCAGGGCCATGCCCAGGCTGCTGTGTGGGGAAGCATGTGCCACAGATACCACATTACCCTGGTCAATGCCCACTGTATCCTGTCCATCATCTAGGGACATTGGTGACAAAGGGTGTATTGGCAGGATGACTGTGCGCATTGATGGGGTTGACAGCTGTGTACTGTCAATTGGCTGACCAATGATGGACCCTGGCACACCTTCCTGTGCCATTACACAGATGTCATCATTATCAGTACCCGTGGCACCTGATTCAGGTTCCCTGCTGCATAACACCAGAGCAGTACCAGAACCTGTGGGAGGGAAACAGGCAACACAGTTTACAATGTCTACACAATGTTACCAGTGATGCACACATGCACACATGCACACATGCACAGGTGCACAAATGCACAGGTGCACACTTGCACACATGCACAGATGCACACATGCACACATGCACAGGTGCACACATGCACACATGCACAGGTGCACACATGCACACATGCACACATGCACACGTGCACACATGCACACTACTCAGTATGCGAGATATCAACACACAGACACAGACACACCTGCATGCATACACAGAGCACTACTAAGTGAGGCTAATATTACTATTACTATCAAGACTATTAAAGGTATTGTTAATACACACTCACCAGCATGGATAGGCTGCATTGCTGTTACACCGGAAGGACCTGCAGAAGTGAGGAAATTAATGTCAGTGGGCACAACTGTGCCATTGTTACGGAGTATGATACAGGTCAGTAGTACAACAGTTGCCTTTCACAGGTCAGCTGCTGATATTGAGAATATCACACTTGCACATTAAATACTATGATGACAGCTACAAACTAAGGACACACCTCACACATGCATTAACTACCAGTGTACACAACAGTCAACTATACATATGGCATATTACCTGCATGCTCGTAGTCTTGGTGCTGTGTGGCTCCAGCCTCCATCATAATGCATGTCTGCTGCTGTTGTTGTTGGTGGGCAGGAGCCACAACACTTATGAGTAGTCCCTCCAGTCTGGTGAGTGGGGGATGTGTAGCCACCCCACCACCTGTGGCAACCTGTTGCCTGTAGATATCCGACGCACGCTGATGGACATTTTTGATTAAATCACTGCAGTGATGTCGTACCTGCTCATATGTCCTATTATGCGTGCCTATGTCATTTACCCGAAGGACCAGGTCTTGCCACAGTGCAGCCCTCTCCTGCTGATTATGGCTGGTGCGGGAAAAGAGTATTGCATAATCCCGCACCAGGCTCTGGTGTATTTCCTCATCCTCAGCTGCAGAGTACGCTGGATTGCGCTGGTGAGCCATGGTCCTGAAAAAGGAAATAACATGATATCAGCAAAATATGTCAGCAGAATTTGGCACACATACTACACATGCTACTTGACTGTTGTAATACAACATATCTCACATATATAGCATCTGTCTGTCTATTAGTGGATACACATGTAAATGGCCAGGTATCAGTGCTCAGCCAACAACTGTGCAACAGTACCTGGCACACTCCATACGACATACTATCAAACCCCAGCAGTCAGAACACTGATTCAGGTCCAAAGCACATCCTCACTCTGGGGGGTTGTATCGAAGTACTGTATGGGGTACATCATCAACTACTGTGATCTGACCACAAACTAATTGCCCTGGATATACATATCCCACCTCCACCACCAGCACAAATGACTACAGTGAATAACATTTCAAATGCAAACTTTACACTTCGTAACACTGAGATGGTATCCTTTAAGCCCACTGGGCCAGTGGAAGACACAACCCACAATGCTGACTCCTTCACAAATGATTTCTATGGACATCTCCGAGAATGCATGGATCATGCAATCCCATATAACACCAAGACACTCTCCACAAAGGGAAAGCATCCTGTCTGGTGGACCCCAGCCATAGACAGATTGTATAACAAAAGATGGAAGCTACTGCAAGACAGAGCATATTTCCATAAAGGGAAGGCATGTCTGATCAGCACTAGTAAAGAGCTATTTTCTCTCATACAAACATCCATGGGCAACTTTGAGAGGGAAATCACCGGGGACACTACAGATAACCATAAGGCCTTTTTCAGTTATGTTAGAAACCTGGTCAGAAACCCTCCAATATGTTCATAGTTAGTACACAACAACAAATAATTCACTGAACCCACAGATATTGGCAACATTGTGGCAGACAGGTTCAGTGCAAGTTTCCCCCCTCCCTCTCCACCAAACTAAGACATACTTTTCCCAGCTGAATGTAACCTCCCTATCATCACAGATGTCCAGGTGAGAGCCACCCTCAGAAAAGCAGAAAACACAGCATCAATGGGACTTGATGGTATCCCCGGTTGCATGCTACATGAACTCCAAGCGGAGCTAAACACACATATAGAAGTGCTATGTAACACTAGCCTGACTACAGGATATGTACCTGTACACTGGCGTACAGCAGCAGTGGTTCCACTCCACGAAGGAGGCACCTCTACATACCAATACAATACAACACAATACAATACATTACAATACAATACAATACAATATGCTCTTGCCCCTGGGACTACAGCAGCATACTGTTCTGCTACCCTGACCATTTTGACACATGTGATGTGATGGTACCTGCTCGTGTCAAACAGTTACACAGGGTGACTCATATGGCATATTACCTATCTGACTAACATTCAGCAAGGGTATGTGTGACATGTACTCATGGGGAGTCTTGCTTCTTAATGCTGTGTGGATTATTGCAGGGTATGTCTTCTCTGTGGGTAGGAACCTGTACCTCCACCATGTGCTCTCTACTGCGGTGTCAAGGACGACACACAGCAGTCATTTAAGTTGTGAATGGTGTGAGGTGTTACTATGGTTGTTGGACATCTGTCATGGGTGTGACTATGTGGGTAGTATGTGTGTACTCTGTGGTGTTGTCAGTCACTGTGCATTGGTAATGTGTTTGAGTGCATTGTCACAGTGTTGTACATGTCACTGTGTCCTTCTCCATATCTGTAGCTGTCATGTGAGGTACATACCGTGGCAGCCATTGTGTGGTGTGGAGGGGTACACTGACCTACATGTCCATAGCTGACACACCATGTCTGCTGACACATACCATGTGCAGGTATTCCAGGAATAGTGTGCCACTGTGACTATCATTGGGGGGACTATTGTGCACATTTATGACCCTGTTCACCCCTGACACATGCAGTGGTGGGCAGCCAATTACATATCTGGTGGTTACTGGTGTAGGTGATTTGAAATGGGGTATGGTACTCCAGTTTTGACACTGGTGTTCACTCCATGCCTTTGTCACCAGGCACCTGTTGCAATACATCTGTACACATGTGCCTCACTCAGAATATATATACATCTCTCTATATATATATCTATATATGTAAATATATATATCTATATGTATATATGTATATGTGTATATATATATATATATATATATATATATATATATATATATATATATATGTCAGTATACATATACACACATATATATATCGATGTACATATATTGCTATAGATATGGAGAGGGGTGGAGTGTGACAGGGAGGGGGTGAGAGTGACAGAGGGGGTGGGAGAGGGGGAGTGTGAGATCGTCATATACAGTCATATCTGTAGATAGTCAGATCTGTCTGTCTATGTATATGTATCTACATATATCTATATCTGTATGTGTGTATTACATATATATGTTTATACATATTTTATCTATCTACATCTGTCTATGTATTCCTACATCCCTCTCTATGTATGTATACATATATGCATATTATATATATATATATATATATATATATATATATATATATATATATATATATGGGTACCTATTACTTGATCGACAAGTCAAAACAGCGACACTCACATGTTCGACTCCACATCATCGACACTTCATAACATCGATGTTTCAGGTAAGCGATCTTCCCCCTCACAGGACCCATGGTAGCACTTGTTTCACTATTAAGAAGGTAAGGACAACGCTGTCAGGGTACATTTTGATGAATGACGTAAACCTTACGCGTTAAAAGACAGAAACGAGTGCTACCATGGGTCCTGTGAGGGGACCTGAAGCGTCGATGTTATGTGATGTCGATGATGTACATGTGAGTGTTGACGTTTGTTTTGTCGATCAAGTAATAGGTACCCATATACATACATACATACATATATTGACATACATACGTATCCATATGATAGATAGGTATATCAACATGTTTGTTTACAAAACTGTATACACACACTAACATACTGCTAAACATACATAACTGTGAAACCTACTTTGTACATTGCACTACAACCTACATTCAACCTACATTGATATGTGCACATAGATGCCCTCACATACATATGTATGTACAGCCTTCACTGATAGTTGCTGTATGTCCCCTGCCCTATGCACATCTTCATATACATATGGATACAGACCAAAGACACATATGGAGGGTTCACAGTATGTAGATTTTTAAAGTATTACTTTACATTACCTGTGTTTGTCACAGCTGCTTGCGTTGCCATTTGGTTTGGTGTCCTGCTGCTGCTCCAGTTGGCAGATGTCAGCTTTCGAGTGGGTTTTGATGAGTGCTTTTGTTTGTGTATGTTTTTTTTTTCTCTCTCTCTCTCTCCCTACCTCCACAGGGTGCAATGAAAGTATTGCATGTGTGGACTGGGAGTACAGCATGCTTTTGTAGGTATCTGCAAATGTCCATGTGATGGCCTCTGCACCAGTTGTTAGCCAGCATTTGCTAATTGCAAGCAGCCAGTTGTGTACTGATTGCAGTTCTCACTGTGATTCCAGGACAGTGCTATAAAAAGGTATGTGAGATAGGCGTAGCCCTTTCAGAGTTTAAGGGCAGGGACCATGCTGGTATGCTGTGGACACTGTTCTGTAAGTGTAAAGGTTAGTATCTCTCTCATATTTCTGGCTGTGTTGTAGATTAACATTTCTCCATTCATTTCTCCAGTTTCCTGTACTAAGTGTGTATGTACACTGACACCTAAGACTACTACTACTGTTAATGTGGGTGTGTGTGCTTTCCTGTGGGACATGTGGTGTAACTGTTATATAGCAGTGGCTCTTGCACTTTGTTGCTATGGCTTCAATATTTGCCCTTTACATTCACTACTTGTATGCCTGCTAGGTGTCTTGACTGTAGTGTGTTGCTGTGGCTTTCCTATTTTCCATGAACATTCGCATCTTGGAATGCTTGCTATATCTGCTAGGGTGTTACTGCATGCAGTGTGGTCTGGCCATGGTGTGGGCCTTGACATCTATTAGGGTATTTGAGTATGCTGCTGAGCAGGCCCCAGAGACTCTCAGGTGCATCTTTTATCTGCCTCATGGAATGGTACATATCAGTGGGGTACACCCATTAAATTGCCTGGTATTCTGCAGTAGTGACTGCGGGTTAGCATGAGCATATGTATTACAACACTATTTCCGACGTGCAAGTGGTGCATACTTTCAGTACTTCATAGTTACCATTGCATGTGTTGTAACACCTTTCTGCCTACTGTTTGTACATTTCACAGGGAGTCTGTGGGCCATCCCTGTAACTCAGTCACTGTTGCTATGTCTAGGCTCTTAACTATTCAAATATGGCAGTGTCAGACCTCTCAAGTGTACAGATATTTGCAGGATGTCCACATTTTTGCCTCATATTTTGGTCCATATCTCATAAACAGCTTTTTCTGGCAAATCACTCTGGGCTCAAGTCAGACTATAGTGACAAACATTTCAGTTTCAGACTTCATACCCTTCCAAACATCCAACATAATGCAAAACCTGTTACTATCTCAACTGTTTAAGTTTGTTGGAGCAATATTTAGAATGTGTCCCTGTTTTTGGGCCTTTGCTCCACATTTTTTATTACTTAGTCCGGATGTGTTGCTGTAAGAGGTTGTGGGGTATGGGCAGTGATTATCCTGCTGTGAGCATGTGTGTGGCTTGCAAGGTGCTACAGTGACATTATTACCTACTAGCTACCAACTAGCATGGCTGTTTCTCTTCACACACTACTATTATAGAAATCCACTACATTTGACAGTAAATATACATGACATGCTTTGTGTACTACACATCCTATATTCCCTTTACATTCATTCCTACTATTACATGATATATTTATTGTAGCACAATGTTCTTGTATAACAGTCATGGCTTAGTGGTAAGTCATGCAAACTACTGTTTCCAAGGTCCTGGGTTTGGGACTGACAGTGGGATTTTATTTTGCTTTTGAGCAGACTACAGGCCTTGTCATTCAGAGTGACTAAGGCACTTTTAAGCAGTTGTAACCAGGTTAGTGCTGGTTTGCGCAGAGCTCACGCATGCGCACTGGTGCTTAGCTCCGCGCACACCCGCTTACAACTGCTTAAAAGTGCTTACTCTTGTGCACACCCGCGCTAATTTCTTTGAAAGAAATGAAAATGGGGAGACAGGAAAGTGGTGAAAAAGGGGTCACAAAGAGGGCAAGACAGTAGGGAAACAAGCTCGGGTTTTGCAGGAGGGATGTAGGTAAGGCCCATAGCTGCCCATTTCTTCATCAGCAACAGCTGTGCATATGTTTGTAATTTGGTGTGACATTTGAAACCTTCCACCCCTGAGAGAGGTGTAAGGACAACAATAATACTTGTTGTACAGCCAATTGTAATTGACAGTTTCCATGTCCAGCAGACATGTGCGAAATGGGCAGCTATGCATGGGGCGTAATTTTTTTGTGGGTACAGAGTGCCCTTTTTTTCAGGTGAGAGTGGTATGTCAGGTACAGGAAGTCGGTATAGCTGGGGAGGTAGGTTGGGTAGGTTAACAGACAAGACAAACAAGACGCATACAGGGGCGGTGTATGACACATGTGGGGGGTTACACAATTGACGGGGATGGATGTTTGGATATCTAGAGCCCATGAGCCCACAGATGGCAACAGTGGAACTGATATCCCCACCCATGGGCAGTTGCCACTGTGCCTTTACTGCCCAGGACGGGGCTGTGCTGGGGGCTGTGTAGGCCGGGCAGCAGGCACGCCCATTAGTTGTGCCACCCGTGCCTCAAGCTGGCATAGGGGCCCAAGAACAGCTTCCCGGATCTCATTATGCACCACAGTCCGGACATTACGGAGGGTGAGTGGATGTTCTCCTCTGGCCATACTTGCAGAGGGGGGACGAGCCCCATCCCCTGCAGTGCTTCAACCGGCAGGTGGCACAGGGCCACCGGAGGAGGGTCCGGCCTGGGCACTACTGCCAGGTGCACTCGCCAGCTGAGGAGGGAGAGGTGGGTCTGCTGGAACCTGCCTTCCCTGTCGTCCTATGTTTTGCATTATGTCATGACAGTTTGGGTTAGTAATGTACAATACCATTCACAATTAGTTGTAACAGCATGCATTAGTATTCCCATTCACCAAACACCCAGATATTCAAACCATTGAACAGCAAGCATAACACATGCATATTTTGAACAGCAATACACAGTCCAACAACATGCAGAGTTGATTGATGGCAACAGGCCATCAGGTTTGGATGTATGAACAGGGCAGATGCATCAACGTACATGCAAATATGTATGAACCAACAGGACAAATGTCCAGGGGTGTTAATTGTGATTGCACATACCAATTTAATGTGGAATGGATTATATGTGGTTATAGGGTAGGGTGAAGAAAATTTAATTAACAACTTCAAATACCAGTACATATGCTGTACATTTCTAATAGCTGCAGATATATACACACTACAGTTCTGCCTACAGTTTCCTATGTGATAACTACTTCAAGTTGGTGATAGGAATGTTACTGCTGCATCAATATACATTATCATTTTTATTCATACACATTCATATCTGGCTCTGTTCAGCTACATCATCCTGCTACATTTGCTTTATATAGCTATAGACAACTGTGGATGTTTGGTATTTCAGACAACCATACTTTTTGCATATTGCAGACTGAGAGCAAAATATCCAGATTTTGGGATACACATTCCAACTGCGGTACCATTTTCAGCACATGTTAGTGTTTGGTTCTGCCTGTCACATTCATTTCATTCTGTACTGACTGCAGTATACTTTATTCAGGAGTTAGTACTATTTTATTGGTGGATTCATAACTTTTTCTCACACTCTCTCACTTGTTTTATTTTTACAATTCAGGATGGTACTTAATTCTAGGCTTTATTGACATGTTTTACCTGTAGTTATAACAATCCTTTCCAACAGTCTCACTTCTGTCATGTTTCTGTATTTCAACAGGGATATATTTCACACATGTGTTTTACTCAGCTTCTGCAGCTGTACTTTTCAGCCTGCTGCAGGTTATGTACTATTATATTACAGGTGGGACATCTTTATTTCAGACTTGTTTCATTTTTATGTTTGGATTACAGGCTGCATCACACTTTTGTAATCAAGCAATACTTGCAAACCCTCTTACACTGTTACTTGCACATTTTATTAATTAGTGACTACACTGCACTCTTTTGCTAACTGTCATGCTTATATATTTATTTACAGTTACAGGGAGAATTACTGACCTGCCTGGTGGCGCAACCGTGCCAGCCTATCGCCATAGGCTCTACGGTTCGCAGAACGGACACCTGCAGCTGTAATATAAATAAAGTAATACTGGAATACACATCTCCATAATATCAGCTAGGTTAATTTCTTACATAAATAATTACATGTAACTTACTCAGTAGTGGGGCGTTGGGCATTTGCGGGCCTCCGGGATCAACGGTTCAGTTGGTCCTGCTTTTCGTCTCTTCAGGTCCGCATGGTGGTGACGGACCTGCTCACCAGTCCTTGGTATCCCTGTGGCACTGTTGAGATCATGAGCCAACCGGTCCCACACCTCAGCCCTATATGCTCCCCACAGGACCTGGCCCTGCATGAGTTGGGCCTCATGATTGTAGACAAGGAGCCAAACCATATATTTGGACTCCTCAATGCCCCACCTTTGTGCTCGAAAGCAACTACCCTCACTTACACCTGAAATTCTGGCTGCAAGTCGGTTCTACAATCGGTTATGCTGTGTATTCCCGCCTATGGGGCTTATATATGCCGTTTTTCCCGCACTTATCTATGATTGGCCATTTTGGAATTGTATCAGCTTCACAAAGCCTGCTTTGTCATGCTCCTCTTTCTATTCATTCCTATATATATGCTATTACTGCATTTCTAAGCACAACTGTCATGGCTTAGTGGTTCAGTACTTTGATTATGGTGCATGGTATCCTGGGTTCGAACCTGGCCACTGCTCTTTATATTTTATGACTGTCTACACAGGCTAGGAGGTGTGTCTGTGTAAAGGCAGTTTTGCTACAACTTGCTCAACGCGTTGCCCGTCGGTTAGCTTGTTGGCACGCGCAGCTCAGCGCAAATGGGGCAGCTGGTTTCGCATCATTTGGCTGTCAGCGCATATTACGCTCAGCTCAGCTATGGGCACACAGTTACACCTGTTAAACCACTGCTCACCTACGGGCAGATGTACTCAACTTGTTAGACTGTAGCTCAGCTATAGGCACATCTGACATTTTTTTTTTTTTTGATTATCTCACATTTCTTCAAAATATATGGCCCATTTCATTACATTTTACATAAAATATAATTTTATATGTTTACATATATGTCAGGGACTTGTTTCGTGCTTATTTCACTAAAAATAAAATTGATGTTGGGGCGCCTCGAACCATGACTGCCTGCTCTTCAGCCGACGTCTCTACTGCTACGCTATTGCTTCTTGGCTTACTTTGCATATTTAGTTCTTATATGCTTTTCCACTGACTGCTAACTGTAGTTAAGCTACGGGCACACCCGCGCAAACGAGCGCACTCACAGGCAAACATCTTTACAATTTAAAAAAAAATTATAAGATGTTCATTTGTACATTTTATGTTCGCAGTCTGTGGGGGCATGTGTTGTGTTGTGTTTATTCACATTTACATGGGCTCTGTCATGGGGGTTTACTTTTGGGACTTTTACTCTTCTGGGGCGTGTCCATTTGTGGGGTTCAGCCTACGGACACGCCCCCTACTGTCTTCCAAGGACCATGTTAGCCTTAGGTGTGATTCAGCATGCCCTCATGCATATGCATGACATGCTGACGTCACACCGTTTAACTGCAGCCTCCATGTAAAACTTGTAACTCTTACACGGAGGCTTCGTGAATCCTGCCCAACATGTTGCAAAAAGTAATATGTATCTTTTTATGTGCTCTAGAGACTGTCAATTTCAAGTAACATACAGAATGTAACTTTTACAGTTCAGACAGCTTGTGGAATCAGCATGTTAAACTGAGTAATACTTTTAATCAAGCAGCTACATTTAAGTGCATATGTAGTTTGGGAACATTTCAGTTGTGTTTCCAGGAATATGTAATCCTATGAGGATAAATCATAAAATATTTACAAATAGTCCTATTATGTATTTATTTTATCTTGCTTAGGTTGTTTTTCATTCTAATAACTAAACAACATTACTTTTTCTTATTAGTTGTTATCTGTGAGGCTAAATGCACTTTGCAGGTTCACAGTGTCCTTAGAAACTGCAGCAATTGTTTACTGTTACTATGGTAACACAAAGAATGTGAAGAAAGCTTCACATCTGATGTTGTAAATTTTTGTTTAGTCATTACACATAAGACCTCGGTTCCATCCTCAGAATTGATACGGCCATTTCCCAGCTCGCACAAGCCAAAAACTCTCAACTAAGAACCTACCCACAATGCCCCTCTTCTAGTTACTCCAGATTTTGTTTGCCGCGTTCTTAATCAGACGTGTTAGCCATCTGTCTCAAAGCTAAGTAGACAATTGTTAATTTTATGACAGTTTTTCTTCAAAATTACTAAATTTTAGTCAAGTTAGCCTTTTCTCACTGTCGCATATAACATAATCCTATTTCCTACTCTTTTCCTTGGTAATTTAATTTTTACCTTTTGGTACTGTCCTCTCTCCTGTCTTTGACAGGCCTTTTCTTTACTAGTGGTATTCTTTAAAGTAACATCACTGGTATTTTCTCCTTATTTTTTCTATAGGATAGTATTGTTACGTTACCATGTCAGACAAAGCTAAATTGGGATTTAAATAGTGTGACAAGTGTGGACATAAGATGCCTAACTCAGATACACATGTCCATTGTGTCTACTGTTTGGGCATGGATCATATTAAAGCTGACTGTGACATTTGTGCTAGTTTTAGTAATTGGACACTAGCAGAATGTGAGAATAAACTTAATTTAAAAGGTTTACTCAAGACATCTTTCTCAGGGGCTCTATCTGGGTTGGAGGTCTCACCCCCTCCTAAGGCCAAAAAACATAAGGAAAATGGAATCACTCAGTTCCTGCATCTCTGTCAGTTATGGAACAGAGTCGGCTCCATGCTTCTACAGTGCCTCGAGCAGACCTCTTTGGCACCAGGCTCTGTGTCCTCCCTAGGTGCCGACCATGATATTCACTCCTATTTTGGTTCTAACCATGGCACCATTGACTTTGGTGCCGTCTTTGGTTCCGACATCGGCTAAGATGACTGTACATGCCTCGGCACCATCCCCAACGCGGTGCCAACAGTTTCTTCAGCTCCCTGGGCTCTGATGACTGTACATGCCTCAACACCATCCCCAGCCATGGTGCTGACAGTTTCTTCGGCTCCATCAGCTCCAAAACTCAAATGCCTGCCAAGGACAAGATATTCTCCAACTTATGACCCTCTTTTGGGGCAGAGGTTTAGCCTCTTTCTAGTAAGACCTGATTCCCCTTCAGCAGCCTCCTTTAAATCCACTAGGAGTTTTTCTGAACTAGACCTAGTGCAGGTTGTGGACCAGCTTCTGGCAGCTAGGGGATTCCCCATTCCAGCTAGACCTTCTGCCCCTCCTGGCTCAGAATCTTTTACCACATCTTCCCCTGTTTATCCTCCTCCAGCATCCAGCCTGATCTTGGTACCGATGTCCACTTCTGTACATACTGTCTCGGATCCGACAGCAGTGTTCCCCTGTCGTCACCAACCACCCTTGCTGCATTGGCTCCAATGGAGCCGATGCTTTCTCAGAGGAGTGCTTGGACCGTCTGTACCTTGGTACCTAGTCTGGCACCTATTTTCTCACTGGCACTGTCAATGTCCACGGTTCCGATGGCTTCCAGTTCTCTCGGAACCCCTCAACTGGAGGTGGGCTCTTCGGGGTGGGGTATGATCCAGTTCCAAGGTTGCCCTTCCTGGTTCTGGGCTCCCATCCCTCCTCAAGTGAGCCTGCTGTACAGGTGATGGAAAGGGTCCTTCATTCTGAAGGCTCACAGTCAGCACCAATGTCATCAGTATCAGAAACCTCCTCTAACATGTACCTCTCCCAATCTACTATGTCAGGTCCCCATATTATATTACAGGTGGGACATCTTTATTTCAGACTTGTTTCATTTTTATGTTTGGATTACAGGCTGCATCACACTTTTGTAATCAAGCAATACTTGCAAACCCTCTTACACTGTTACTTGCACATTTTATTAATTAGTGACTACACTGCACTCTTTTGCTAACTGTCATGCTTATATATTTATTTACAGTTACAGGGAGAGAATTACTGACCTGCCTGGTGGCGCAACCGTGCCAGCCTATCGCCATAGGCTCTACGGTTCGCAGAACGGACACCTGCAGCTGTAATATAAATAAAGTAATACTGGAATACACATCTCCATAATATCAGCTAGGTTAATTTCTTACATAAATAATTACATGTAACTTACTCAGTAGTGGGGCGTTGGGCATTTGCCGGGCCTCCGGGATCCAACGGTTCAGTTGGTCCTGCTTTCATCTCTTCAGGTCCGCATGGTGGTGACGGACCTGCTCACCAGTCCTTGGTATCCCTGTGGCACTGTTGAGATCATGAGCCAACCGGTCCCACACCTCAGCCCTATATGCTCCCCACAGGACCTGGCCCTGCATGAGTTGGGCCTCATGATTGTAGACAAGGAGCCAAACCATATATTTGGACTCCTCAATGCCCCACCTTTGTGCTCGAAAGCAACTACCCTCACTTACACCTGAAATTCTGGCTGCAAGTCGGTTCTACAATCAGTTATGCTGTGTATTCCCGCCTATGGGGCTTATATATGCCGTTTTTCCCGCACTTATCTATGATTGGCCATTTTGGAATTGTATCAGCTTCACAAAGCCTGCTTTGTCATGCTCCTCTTTCTATTCATTCCTATATATATGCTATTACTGCATTTCTAAGCACAACTGTCATGGCTTAGTGGTTCAGTACTTTGATTATGGTGCATGGTATCCTGGGTTCGAACCTGGCCACTGCTTTTTATATTTTATGACTGTCTACACAGGCTAGGAGGTGTGTCTGTGTAAAGGCAGTTTTGCTACAGCTTGCTCAACGTTGCCCGTCGGTTAGCTTGTTGGCACGGCGCGCAGCTCCGCGCAAATGGGGTACGCTGGTTTACGCATCATTTGGCTGTCAGCACGCATATTACGCTCAGCTCAGCTATGGGCACACAGTTACACCTGTTAAACCACTGCTCACCTACGGGCAGATGTACTCAACTTGTTAGACTGTAGCTCAGCTATAGGCACATCTGACATTTTTTTTTTTATTATCTCACATTTCTTCAAAATATATGGCCCATTTCATTACATTTTACATAAAATATAATTTTATATGTTTACATATATGTCAGGGACTTGTTTCGTGCTTATTTCACTAAAAATAAAAATTGATGTTGGGGGGGCTCGAACCATGACTGCCTGCTCTTCAGCCGACGTCTCTACTGCTACGCTATTGCTTCTTGGCTTACTTTGCATATTTAGTTCGTATATGCTTTTCCACTGACTGCTAACTGTAGTTAAGCTACGGGCACACCCGCGCAAACGAGCGCACTCACAGGCAAACATCTTTACAATTTAAAAAAAAAATTATAAGATGTTCATTTGTACATTTTATGTTCGCAGTCTGTGGGGGCATGTGTTGTGTTGTGTTTATTCACATTTACATGGGCTCTGTCGTGGGGGTTTACTTTTGGGACTTTTACTCTTCTGGGGCGTGTCCATTTGTGGGGTTCAGCCTACGGACACGCCCCCTACTGTCTTCCAAGGACCATGTTAGCCTTAGGTGTGATTCAGCATGCCCTCATGCATATGCATGACATGCTGACGTCACACCGTTTAACTGCAGCCTCCATGTAAAACTTGTAACTCTTACACGGAGGCTTCGTGAATCCTGCCCAACATGTTGCAAAAAGTAATATGTATCTTTTTATGTGCTCTAGAGACTGTCAATTTCAAGTAACATACAGAATGTAACTTTTACAGTTCAGACAGCTTGTGGAATCAGCATGTTAAACTGAGTAATACTTTTTAATCAAGCAGCTACATTTAAGTGCATATGTAGTTTGGGAACATTTCAGTTGTGTTTCCAGGAATATGTAATCCTATGAGGATAAATCATAAAATATTTACAAATAGTCCTATTATGTATTTATTTTATCTTGCTTAGGTTGTTTTTCATTCTAATAACTAAACAACATTACTTTTTCTTATTAGTTGTTATCTGTGAGGCTAAATGCACTTCGCAGGTTCACAGTGTCCTTAGAAACTGCAGCAATTGTTTACTGTTACTATGGTAACACAAAGAATGTGAAGAAAGCTTCACATCTGATGTTGTAAATTTTTGTTTAGTCATTACACATAGGACCTCGGTTCCATCCTCAGAATTGATACGGCCATTTCCCAGCTCGCACAAGCCAAAAACTCTCAACTAAGAACCTACCCACAATGCCCCTCTTCTAGTTACTCCAGATTTTGTTTGCCGCGTTCTTAATCAGACGTGTTAGCCATCTGTCTCAAAGCTAAGTAGACAATTGTTAATTTTATGACAGTTTTTCTTCAAAATTACTAAATTTTAGTCAAGTTAGCCTTTTCTCACTGTCGCATATAACATAATCCTATTTCCTACTCTTTTCCTTGGTAATTTAATTTTTTACCTTTTTTGGTACTGTCCCTCTCTCCTGTCTTTGACAGGCCTTTTCTTTTTACTAGTGGTATTCTTTAAAGTAACATCACTGGTATTTTCTCCCTTATTTTTTCTATAGGATAGTATTGTTACGTTACCATGTCAGACAAAGCTAAATTGGGATTTAAATAGTGTGACAAGTGTGGACATAAGATGCCTAACTCAGATACACATGTCCATTGTGTCTACTGTTTGGGCATGGATCATATTAAAGCTGACTGTGACATTTGTGCTAGTTTTAGTAATTGGACACTAGCAGAATGTGAGAATAAACTTAATTTAAAAGGTTTACTCAAGACATCTTTCTCAGGGGCTCTATCTGGGTTGGAGGTCTCACCCCCTCCTAAGGCCAAAAAACATAAGGAAAATGGAATCACTCAGTTCCTGCATCTCTGTCAGTTATGGAACAGAGTCGGCTCCATGCTTCTACAGTGCCCTCGGAGCAGACCTCTTTGGCACCAGGCTCTGTGTCCTCTCCCTAGGTGCCGACCATGATATTCACTCCTATTTTGGTTCTAACCATGGCACCATTGACTTTGGTGCCGTCTTTGGTTCCGACATCGGCTAAGATGACTGTACATGCCTCGGCACCATCCCCAACGCGGTGCCAACAGTTTCTTCAGCTCCCTGGGCTCTGATGACTGTACATGCCTCAACACCATCCCCAGCCATGGTGCTGACAGTTTCTTCGGCTCCATCAGCTCCAAAACTCAAATGCCTGCCAAGGACAAGATATTCTCCAACTTATGACCCTCTTTTGGGGCAGAGGTTTAGCCTCTTTCTAGTAAGACCTGATTCCCCTTCAGCAGCCTCCTTTAAATCCACTAGGAGTTTTTCTGAACTAGACCTAGTGCAGGTTGTGGACCAGCTTCTGGCAGCTAGGGGATTCCCATTCCAGCTAGACCTTCTGCCCCTCCTGGCTCAGAATCATTTACCACATCTTCCCCTGTTTATCCTCCTCCAGCATCCAGCCTGATCTTGGTACCGATGTCCACTTCTGTACATACTGTCTCGGATCCGACAGCAGTGTTCCCCTGTCGTCACCAACCACCCTTGCTGCATTGGCTCCAATGGAGCCGATGCTTTCTCAGAGGAGTGCTTGGACCGTCTGTACCTTGGTACCTAGTCTGGCACCTATTTTCTCACTGGCACTGTCAATGTCCACGGTTCCGATGGCTTCCAGTTCTCTCGGAACCCCTCAACTGGAGGTGGGCTCTTCGGGGTGGGGTATGATCCAGTTCCAAGGTTGCCCTTCCTGGTTCTGGGCTCCCATCCCTCCTCAAGTGAGCCTGCTGTACAGGTGATGGAAAGGGTCCTTCATTCTGAAGGCTCACAGTCAGCACCAATGTCATCAGTATCAGAAACCTCCTCTAACATGTACCTCTCCCAATCTACTATGTCAGGTCCCCAGGCATGGGAGTCACAAGAATCCCCTTTGAAGAGAACCCCTTCTCTGGAGTCCTCCTCAAAGATCCCACTGGAGAGCTACCCCGGAAGAAATGGTGCAAGAGGAAGCACCTTGATTCCCCAGAGGAATCTATCACAGAAGATACTGATTGTAATGAGGTGGAAGGGTCCCCATGTTCTCCCCCAGATGATGTTTCATTCTGAGACATTCTCAAAATCCTCAAACAGTGGGAGGAATGGAAGTTCTCTAACCTTTCTTCTGAAGAATCGGTGTTCCTGCAGGCCTTCCATACCTGGCCATCTACTTCCTGGGTGACCCAACCAGCAGATGAGCTTGTTAAACTAATTGTGCAGCATGCCTGGAAGGCCCCGGATAATGTAGAACCTGTCCCCCGCAGGGCAGACAAAATTTTATCTACACCTGACGACCAGCCCCACTGGTCCAAACAGTTGACAGTTGATTCTATGGTTGTGGTGACAGCCACCAAGAGGGAACTGGCAGTAGATAGTTCCACTATCCATCCTCCAAACAGGGAGTCCTGGACCATGGACAGACTAGGGAAGTGGACCTATGCTTCAGCAACCTTCGCCATTCGGTTGCTGAACTATCTGGCACACTTTACTCGCCTCCAAAGAGACCTAATTTCCAAAATGTCTTCCTCTTTGGTGGGGGTACTGCCTGGTGACACTGTCACCTCATAGCTAGCAACCCTTGAATCCATCTCGAACTCCTCAATGTGTTTGAAATCTCATACCACCATGGCGGCAGCTTGAGCTGGTGTTGTCATGAGACATAATGCTTGGATGCTGTTGTGTGACTTCACAGACCCCTTGAAATCTTCCTTCATCAATTCACCTGTCAACGAATCTGCACTTTTTGCACCCAAGGTACGAGACACACTTGCACATAGTGATAAAGATGGAAAGACCTTGTCTGCTGTGGGCATACACTTTTCCAACCCCCTAGAGGTCTTACTCCAGGAATCAGAATGGAGGAAAGATGTGGTTCAAGAAATCCCAGGGATCCTTTTGTGACACTCGTGGTGAACAATCTCCCAGGGCAGAGGGAGCAACTCATATGAAAGATGCCCCTTTTGGGGTAGAGGTGGTCTGTGTAACCAGGGCATCAGAGATTCTTTTTCTAGCAGACCCTACCAGCGCTCCTGAGCAGCGGCCCGATTGCTTTCCTCTGGAAGCAGTCGGGGGTCGATTTTCTCTGCATCTACCAGCCTGGCATCTTATTACTACTGATGTTTGTGTGCAGAGAATAATATCCAGAGGCTGCCAAATACCATTTGATTTAACTCCCAGACCTGTCAAACGAATCCCCGATGTACCACCCAATCAGAGGGAATTAGGAGCCTTAGAAATAGAAAAGCTGTTATGAAAAAGAGTCATCCAACCAGTCCCACCAGAACAGGCAGGATCTGGGTTTTACTCAAGGTTCTTTTTAGTGCCAAAAAAGACAGGGCACAGGAGACCAATCCTGGATCTCAGCCTACTGAACAAATTTATCAAACCTCAAAAATTCAGGATGGTCACAGTACAGTCCATTCTTCCCTTCCTAGGGAGGGACAATTGGATGTGCTCTATAGACCTCCAGGATGCATACTACCACATACAGATCACACCACACCTCATCACAAAAGGTTTTTCATCCAGAAAAAAGAGGTCATTGTTCCCCTCTACTCATCACTCATTAGACCCATAATAGAGTACAACTCCCCTATTGGTATGTACCTCACAAGACATCTACAACAACTGGAAAGACTGCAAAAATACCTCACAAAGAGGATTACTGGCCTCAAACAGATGTCTTATGCAGACAGACTCAAAAAACTCCAGCTTTACTCCATCGCATATCACATACTCAGAGGCGATCTCTGCCTAACATACAAAGCTATGTCAAACCCAGAGTTGTTGGACATGCTCCACTTAAAGAAATCCCAATCCTTCCGAGCTACACACTCTAGGGACCTAAACATGTCACCACAATAAAAAGAACATGCTGGAAGGACAGATTCCTGTCCCAGATACTTCCCATACTCTGGAACAGACTACCTATCTATGTCAAACAGAGCTCCTCATTAGCACTCTTCAAGAAAAATGCTGATGATTGGATGTGTAATAGGAAATTCACCCCAGGGATCACTTCTGTGGTTCTGCTTGACAGGGGCACAGGAAAATAATTTTCTTGGGTGGTGAAAGCCAGGGTACCTTTTTGGCTAGGCTTGTATAGGCCCTAGAGCCAATAGCCTAGTACCTACCTATAAACCTATGGATCACCGCTCCCAGTGGTTTCTACACTTTTGGCTGGGAGTCAATCACTACCAATTTAGGGCACTGCCATTCAGTCTCTCGACAGCCCCCCAAGTGTTCACCAAATGTATGGCAGTTGTGGTAGCTCATCTTCAACTACAAGGATTCCAGGTGTTTCCCTATCTAGACGTCCGGCTCCTTACCCTCCGACCAGGAATCTCCTAGTCTGCAGCCTCTCTTACACTCAAGGTCTTGCTCTCCATTTGGGGATTGCAATCAACAAAGATGAATCTCAGATGTCCCCAACAAAGACACTGGAATTTATTGGAGCGGTCCTCAACACAGCATCCTGTCAAGCTTCTCTCCCCCCTCACAGGATTTTGAAAATAAGACACCAAATCCAAGACCTTCCTCACACATATGTATCAGCACATCTTGTACTGCAACTCTTGGACTCCATGGCAGCTGCCATTACATTAGTACCACTGGTGAGACTGCATATGAGAATCCTGCAGTGGCTCCTTTCCGCACAATGGTCATTGTTAACCAACCCACTCAACCACATGATATGCCTTACAAACTGTTGCAAGGAAGAAATGCTATGGTGGATGAAGCCACAAATGAATCTTTCGTGTCGACTGTTCTGTCTACCCAAACCCACGGATGCTTCACTGTTGGGTGGGGCATTTCCAGGGACTGTCCAAGGCACCTGGATCCCCATCAAGGCCAACTTGCACATAAATGTCCTGGAACTGAGGGCAGTTCTCTTAGCATTGCAAGCGTTCCATGCATCCCTACCCTCAGGGACCATTGCAATTCAGTCAGACAACATGTCAGTCATCTAGTATATCAACAAGCAAGGCAGAACCAGATCTTACCCCCTGTGTCGGGAAGCCATGAGGATTTGGCACTGGGCGATAGCTTCCAATTGCTTTCTTATAGCAATGCCAATTCTCGGGAGTTCCAACCTTATTGCGGACAATCTGAGCAGGAACATCCTGATGCCTCACGAGTGGTCCCGCAACCCTGTAATAGCAGATCAGATCTTCCAACATTGGGGCAAGCCTTGCTGCGACCTGTTTGCTTCCCCTCTAAACTACAAATGCAGAAGCTATTTTGACTTGATCCCCCCTCAGGGGGAACCACCGAGGGAGGCTCTAACGCATGATTGGCCCAGGTTTTCTGTATGCCTTTCCCCCATTTCCCCTCATTCCAAAATTTCTTAGGAAAGCTCAGAGGTTGAAAAGCAAAGTGATCCTCATTGCTCCCTACTGGCCATGTCAAGTCTGGTTCCCATTTCTATGGCCTCATCTGATTCACAGCCCGTGGATCCTGGATCATTCCCAGGACCTGTTATCTCATCCTCAGGGACTGATTCATCCGAACCTGCACAGTCTCAAGCTCACAGCTTGGTTCCTCCACTTCCAATGATTGTCAGGCTGCCTGACATCCCATCTCCTGTTCGTGAAATTCTTCTGGCCTCACACAAACCTTCCACTAGAAAGGTTTATTCTAGTAAACGGACTAGGTTCTCTATTTGGGCCAAAGACCAGAACTTAGACCTTTTCCCTATGCCTGTTCAGAATATTCTACAATACCTGATTACTCTACTACATGCAGGAGCCTCAGCTTCAGTGATCACTGTACATTTAGCAGCTATCGTCAATTTTCATAATGGTCTTGATAATTCTTCAATTATGTCACACCGCCTATGAAAGAGCTTTTTGAAAGTAGTATTACATGTTAAACCTCCGGTTAAGCCTCCCTTAGAACCCTGAGACTTGACTCTGGTGCTTCAGTCTCTCACAGGTTCTCCCTTCGAGCCCTTTGATTCATATGATTATAATTTTTGTCATGGAAAACCTTACTTCTAGTAGCACTCACCTCAATGAGAAGAGTATCTGAGCTACAGGTCTTGACTGTCAAGAGTCTTTACTTGATCTTCCACACGGATAGGGTGTCCCGTCATACTGACCCTTCTTTCTTGCCCAAGGTCATTTCTGGCTTTTCCATTAACCACTCTATTGACCTGCCGGTTTTCTTCGCAAGGCATTCTAACAGAGGGGAGTACCTTTTGCACACCCTTGATGTGCACCGACAGCTTCATTGTTATTTGGACAGGACTAAATCTTTCAGGAAAACAGACCAATTGTTTGTGGCCTTTGCAGGACCCAAATTTGGTAAACCTGTTTCCAAAGTGACTTTATCCTCTTGGCTTAGAAACATTATTACCTTTATCTACCAACAGAATAAACTATCCTCACCTTCCAGAAGAAAGGCTCATTCTACCAGATCTATGGCTACTTCTGTAGCTTTTCATTCCAGAGCCTCTATGGATGATATATGAGCAGCAACCACTTGGGCAAGACTTCATACCTTTATATCTCATTACAAATTGCATTTGACCTCCAGGGGACGTGCATTTTTTGGTTCTATGGTGCTCAGGAATATCCTTCCTTAGGCCCACCCAGGACTCAAGTAGCTGGGGACTCTGTCCTATCTATATTGCATAAACAAAGATTTACAACATCAGATAAAGAAGTTATGTCTTACCATAATGTTCCATCTGTGTTGTAGATCTTCGTTCATTCATTACTTCCCACCCTCCTTCCCCCTGCCTGGACTCCTGGTGGACTTTAGGAACTCTTGGTTAGGGTATTTGCTCAGACAGAGCTTGCTACTATTTTTTCTATTACTACATCTTTTATCTAGGGTGGGCAAACTTGATCCGGAGTAACTAGGAGAAGGGCATTGTGGGTAGGTTCTTGGCTGAGAGTTTTTGGCTTGCATGAGCTGGGAAATGGCCATATCGGTTCTGAGGACAGAACTGAGGTCCTATCTGTAATGAATGAACAAAGATTTACAACACAGATGGAGCATTATGGTAAGACATAACTTCTTTTTCTCTTAACCAACAGTACATTTTCTCTCTCTCTTTTTTTTATATATTTGTTAATACTGAAAGGAAATAATTCAAAGGACATATGTACATGAATGGAACATTTCAGAGTTAATCAAAACATGTCCCCAATCCCAATAAGCATAACAGTGACTATCATCAATCTAATAAATATTGTAATAATTAAGTTCACTATTCCAATTTTTCTACCTTAAAACTAAATTATTTTAGACTATTATTTATCTATGTATAGATAGTGAGTTATTAAATATATATAGACTATATTAGTATAGTAAATAGGAACACAGCCACTGGGGATGCACAAGCCAGTGCATTTCTTTGTGCCGGTCCCAAGCCCAGATAAATGGGGAGGGTTGTGTCAGGAAGGGCATCTGGCATAAACCTTCGCCAATTCATTTCATGCAGACACCAATAAACATTTTTGTACCAGATCGGTCGAGGCCCGTGTTAACAACAACCGCCACCAGTACTGTTAGCCTACAGGGTGCTGGCGGAAATTGGGATACTGTTGGCCGAAGGAGGAGAAGAGGCGGTAGACATGGCCGAAGGCAGGAAGAGAGGAGAAAGGCTAGGACTGTGGTAGTGAGGGTTGGAACTTTTAATGTTGGCAGTATGACTGGTATAGGGAGAGAGCTAGCTGATATGATGGACAGAAGGAAGGTTGGTATATTGTGTGTGCAAGAGACCAGATGGAAGGGGAGTAAGGCTAGATGTATTGGAGGTGGGTTCAATTTGTTTTATCATGGTGTGGATGGGAGGAGAAATGGCATAGGAGTTATTCTGAAGGAACAGTATGCTAAGAGTGTTTTGGAGGTGAAAAGAGTGTCAGATAGAGTAGTGTTTATGAAGCTGGAAATTGATGGTGTAATGATGAATGTTGTTACTGCATATGCTCCACAAGTTGAGTGTGCAATGGATGAGAAAGAAAATTTTGGAGTGAATTGGATGAAGTGGTGATGACCGTACCCAAGGGTGAGAGAGTGGTGATTGGAGCAGATTTCAATGGGCATGTTGGTGAAGGGAACAGAGGGGATGAGGAAGTGATGGGTAGGTATGGTGTTAAACAAAGGAATGCAGAAGGTCAGATAGTAGTGGATTTTGTGAAAAGGATGGACATGGCTGTGGCAAATATGTATTTTAACAAGAGGAAGGAGTATGGGGTGACATACAAGAGTGGAGGAAGATGCATACAGGTGGATTATATCTTATGTAGAAGGGCCAGTTTGAAGAAGATTGGAGACTGTAAAGTGATGACCGGAGAAAGTGTAGTTAAGCAGCATAGGATGGTGGTTTGTAGGATGACATTGGTGATCAAGAAGAGGAGGAGGAGGAGTGTGAGGGCAGAACCAAGGATCAAATGGTGGAAATTGAAAAAGGGTAATTGTGAGGTGGAGTTTAGGGATGAGTTAATGCAGGCACTGGGTGGCAGTGAAGAGTTACCAAATAGCTGGGTAACTACAGCAAAGCTAGTAATGGAGATGGCTAAAAAGGTGTTTGGTATCACATCTGGACAGAGGAAGGATGGCAAGGAGACATGGTGGTGGAATGAGGAAGTACAGGAGAGTATACAGAGAAAGAGGGTGGCAAAGAAGAAGTGGGATTGTCAGAGAGATGAAGAAAGTAGACAGGAGTATAAGGAGATGAGGTACATGGCAAAGAGAGAAGTGGTGAAGGCTAAAGATAAGGCATATGAAGAGTTGTATGAACGGTTGGACACTAATGGGGGAGAAAAGGACTAGACAGGGGGACCAAGCTAGGAAAGATGTGCAGCAGGTAAAGGTGATAAAGGATAATGAGGGAAACATACTCACAAGCAAGGAGAGTGTGATGAGGAGATGGAAAGAGTACTTTGAGGGGTTGATGAATGAAGAGAATGAGAGGGAGAGAAGGTTGGATGATGTAGGGATAGTAAATCATAAAGTACAATGGATTAGTAAGGAGGAAGTAAGGATAGCTAGGAAGAGAATGAAAAATGAAAGGGCTTTTGGCCCAGATGACATACTTGTGGAAGCATGGAGGTGTTTAGGTGAAATGGCAGTGGAGTTTATAACCAGATTGTTTAATGAAATCTTGGAACGTGAGAGGATGCCTGAGGAATGGAGAAAAAGTGTTTTGGTACCAATTTTTAAGAATAAGAGTGATGTGCAGAGCTGTAGTAACTACAGAGGGATTAAATTGATCAGTCACAGCATGAAGTTAAGGGAAAGAGTAGTGGAAGCAAGGTTAAGAAGGGACGTGATGATTAGTGATCAGCAGTATGGTTTCATGCCAGGAAAGAGCACTACAGATGTGATCTTTGCTCTGAGAGTGTTGATGGAGAAATACAGAGAATGTCAGAAGGAGTTGCATTGTGTTTTTGTAGACTTAGAGAAAGCATATGACAGGGTGCCTAGAGAGGAGTTGTGGTATTGTATGAGGAAGTCAGGAGTGTCAGAAAAGTATGTAAGAGTGGTACAGGGTATGTACGAGGGTAGTGTGACAGTGATGAGGTCTGCAGTGGGAGTGATGGATGCGTTTAAGGTGGAGGTGGGTTACATCAAGGATCAGCTCTGAGCCCTTTCTTATTTGCAATGGTGATGGACAGGTTGACAGACGAGATCAGACAGGAGTCCCTGTGGGCTATGATGTTTGCAGATGACATTGTGATCTGTAGTGAGAGTAGGGAACAGGTGGAGGAGACCCTGGAGAGATGAAGATATGCTCTAGAGAGAAGAGGAATGAAGGTCAGCAGGACTAAGACAGAATATATATGTGTGTGAATGAGAGGGAGGATAGAGGAATGGTTAGGATGCAAGGAGTAGAGGTGGCAAAGGTGGATGAGTTTAAATACTTGGGGTCAATAGTTCAGAGTAATGGTGAGTGTGGAAGAGAGGTGAAAAAGAGAGTACAGGCAGGATGGAGTGGGTGGAGAAGAGTGTCAGGAGTGATTTGTGACAGACGAGTACCTGTAAGAGTGAAAGGGAAGGTCTACAAGAGGGTAGTGAGACCAGCTATGTTGTATGGGTTGGAGACAGTGGCATTGACAAAAAGGCAGGAGATTGAGCTGGATGTGGCAGAATTAAAGATGTTAAGATGTGCACTGGGTGTGACGAGGGTGGACAGGATTAGGAATAAGTATATTAGAGGGTCAGCCCAGGTTGGAAGGTTTGGAGACAAAGCCAGAGAGGCACGATTATGTTGGTTTGGACATGTGCTGAGGAGGGATGCTGAGTATATTGGGAAAAAGATGCTAAGGATGAAGCTACCAGGTAACAGGAAAAGAGGAAGGTCTAAGATAAGGTTTATGGATGTGGTGAGAGAGGACATGCAGGTGGCTGGTGTGACAGAGCAAGATGCAGAGGACAGGAAGAAATGGAAACAGGTGATCTGCTGTGGCAACTCCTAACTGGAACAACTGAAAGAAGATGATGATTAGTATAGTAAATAGGAGAGAATTTAGAAAGGGAGACAATATGCAGTTAAAATAAATAATGAGAAAGAGAGAGAGAGAGAAAGAAAAGAGAAAATTAAGAGAAAATACACATATACTATGTATGTTGATTTACAGTATAAGTAGTTTGTGTGCTATATAACCCTCCTTCTCTGAAAGAAAGGTATCCTGTTTTACATACCTGAGGTAATGTGAAAACTTTCATGTGTCATCTATTTTCAAAAATATATAGCTATAGATTCCAGTAGTTAGTTACCTTTGTTTTAAAATTCCAAGCAGTAAAATTGGTCCTTTAAAGTAATGTTAAAACAATTCATATCATAGTAGATGCTTTGAGAGATTTGGCTGTAACAGTATCAGTCTTTTGCTTCTTCTTTTTCACGTCTGTTCAGACATTTGCTTCTTTTGTTCTCTTGAGAGAAGGTGACATCCAATTCATATCTTCTGTTAAAGTAATCACATTATTAGTTTTAATAAATGAAGAGGCTTCCTCTAAGTCAGTAAAAGTCCTCATCTCTTTGGCATACAGTATTCTTATCTTAGCTGGATATGCAAGTTGTGCCTTGATGTTATTTTGTTTCAGAAAGTTTATCATTGGCCACACTTTTTTCCTTTGTTCCATTATTCTAGATGAATAGTTATTATCAAATCTTATCAGGCTCTGTTTATATTTTAGAGGTGCCTTCCTCCAAGCAGATCTTAAAATCAGTTCCTTGTCCAAGTATGAAATAAATTTGATAATTATTGACCTAGGAGGAGAGTTTGAGTTAGTGGCAGGTTTCCCAAGAGCTCTGTGAGCCCTTTCAATGCCAAAGGAAAGTCCTTTTAAATTTAAAAGGTCAGGGATCCAGCTTGATAAAAAGGAAATAATATCCTCACCTTCTGTGTTTTCAGGTAATCCGAAAATCCTGATGTTATTTCTCCTCTCCCTATTTTGCAAGTCATCTGCTTTATTAACCAACCGTTTTGTTTAAGAAGCAGTTCTTTCTGTGTTTCCTCTTCCTTAAGTCTGCTTTCTAAGTCATTTAGAGAAACCTCTATTCCTGTTATCCTTGTCTGGTGTTGTAGCATTTCCTTCAGGGTGTCAACCTGTTTTTGACTGCTTGTTTTAAGATTTTCTAGGTTCTCTTTAAAATCATCCATCTTCAAAGACAATTCCTGCAGGGTAGATGTCATCTGTTGTAGTCCCTTCTTTAAGGCAGCATCCTGGTGAGAATTCCTTGAGTTGCTCATTTTAACAAGTGAATATATCTCCAAGCTTTTTGACAGGAAATTATTTGTAAAAAGTCACCAAAGTTTCTATTTATGTAAATTTGTCCTTTATCTATAAAATGTTATACTTTGAAGAAAAAAAATAATAATTTTTCCTGTCTTAGTTAACTAGTTATATGGAGCTCTAAAATAATGCTGCTTTCAGTTAGCCATTCAGGCTCTGCCCCTCCCTTACCCCTCCCCCCATTCTTGACACACATCTTTATAACATAACTGCTGCTTTAAACTCTGACAGTTGCTGTATGAGAAACTGGGTTTCATGCCAACTATGGGACATAATTCAAGTAGCGATATCAATATACACCAGTTATTATTAATAATTCTTCTTACCTCAGAAGTAGCTCTGTTGAAAGCTGTAACAAAATGTAGCTTACCTACATTTAAATTGGTCTCCTTAGGTATAAAGGGTACTTGCATTGTGTTCCCAGAGAAATAAGGTTTTGTACTATCATCCCTACAGCTCAAGACATATTCAATTTCCATATCTAGGGACTCCCTATTATAGCCCCTCTCCATAAATTCATCTTTCAGTTCCTGCATTTGTTTCTTACGTTCTTCTATAGAAGTATTAGGTCTACTAATTCTAACAAACTGAGCTTTTATGACACTTTTAAATGTGGTGTATGCTTACTGTTTATAAAAAAAACTACACATAGGAATACATTTCTCCATTGAAACAGTTCTTCGCAGTTGCCATGTCTGGGATTAGAACCCCTACCTAACTAGTACATCACACTACAGCATTACACAGTTACAGCATGCACCACAGAGCTTACAGGGCTACTCCTGCCCCAAAGGTGTATTTAAAGGTGAATTACATCAGCAGGCTTTCCAATGTAGGGCAATGGAAAATGTATTGACTGTGAATGGCCTCAAAAGCATTGATCCCTACACAGACAAACAAACACACACGCACACAGTTTCACAGTTGCTATGTCTGGGATTAGAGCTCCTACCTAACTAGTACATCACACTATGGTATTACCCAGTTATAGCATGCACCACGGAGCTTATAGGGCTACTTTGTCCCCAAATGGTTTATTTCAAGGTGAATGACATCAGCAGGCTTGTCAAAGTTAGACAATGGAAAGTGTAGTGACTGTGAATGGCCACACAAGCATTGATCCCTACACATACAGACCAAAACACACACACACACACACACACACACACACACACACACACACACACACACACACACACGCTCACACGCACACACACACACACACACACACACACACACACACACACACACACACACACACACACACACACACACACAGCTTCTCACAGTTGCCATGTCTGGGATTACAACTCCTACTTAGCTAGTACACCACACTATAGCATTACGCAGTTATAGCACACGCCACAAAGCTTATAGGGCTACTCTTACCCCAAAGGTGTATTTCAAAGTGAATGATAACAGCAGGCTTGTCAATGTTGGGCATTAGAAAGTGTAGTGACTGTGAATGGCCCCAAAAGCATTGATCCATACACAGGACAAACAAACACAAACAGACTTTCATAGTCACCATGTCTGGGATTGGAACTCCTGCCTAACTAGTACATCACACTATAGTATTACACAGTTATAGCATGCACCATGGAGCTTATAGGGATATTCTTTCCCCAAAAGTGTATTTCAAGGTGAATGACATCAGCAGGCTTGCTAAAGTTGGGCAATGGAAAATGTAGTGACTGAATGGCCACAAAGCATTGATCCCTACACAGACAGACACACACACACACACACACACACACACACACACACACACACACACACACACACACACACACACACACACACACACACACACACACACACACAGGGTCTCACAGTTGCCATGTCGAGGATTATAACTCCTACCTAACTAGTACATCACACTATAGCATTACACAGTTATAGCACATGCCATGGCACTTATAGGGCTACTCCTTCCCCAAGGGTGTATTTCAAAGTGAATGACATCAGTAGGCTTGCCAAGGTTGGGCAATGGAAAGTATAGTGACTATGAATGGCCACAAAGCATTGATCCCTACACACACACACACACACACACACACACACACACACACACACAGACAGACACACACACACAGACAGACAGACACACACACACACACACACACACACAGTCTCACAGTTGCCATGTCTGGGATTAAAACTCCTACCTAATTAGTACATCACACTATAGCATTATGCAGTTATAGCATGCCCCACAGAGCATACAGGGCTACTTCTTCCACAGACATGTATTTCAAGGTGAATGACATCAGCAGGCTTGCCAAAGTAGGGCAATATAAAGTGTAGTGACTGTGAATATCCACAAAAGCATTGATCCTTACATGCATAGACACAGAGTCTCACAGTTACCATGTCTGGGATTAGAGCTCCTACCTAACTAGTACATCACCCAAAACATTACACAGTTATAGCAAACTACATGGACCTTATAGGGCTACTCCTTCCCCAAAGGTGTATTTCAAGGTGAATGACATCAGCAGGCTTCTAGGACAATGGGGAGTGCAGTGTGTGTGAATGGGCCATAAACCATTCATCTGGAAGCACACACACAACAGTCAGTCACACACAGGTTTACATTTAACAAGAACGTGTATACAACTGCTAGATGAATAATGACTTGTACAGTCATGTTACACAGTTATCAAAAGCACCACAGACACTAAAGTGCTGAAGAATACCAGAAGCAAATGTCTATAGTGATTGACATCTGTACAGCATGTGGTTTTAGCCAATTGGCTGTGTGCTGGGTGGGACAGGCATCATGATGGAAAGCTCTTTGTCACTGTTTGTCACTCTCTTCCACACATCTACATATGTGTAAGTTTGGCCTATTATAGTGTGTTGCCCTTGGATATATGTATTCCTATCAAATGTGTGTGCAAAGCATGACTGGTGTGCAATGTGGAGTGTGTGCACAAACATCTGCGACTGTCAGATATGTATAGTCCATTGTTGTTGCCAGACATGTTAAGTGTGGCAGCATGCCCAGTATGACCTTTTAGTATTTTGGTGTCAGACATGGGCTTTGTTTCTCTAAGTGTAGAAGCATGCCCTGTTTGACCTTTGTACTGAATGTGTGTATCCATTCCATGTAGGTTGTACTCCAGTGCAGGCTTTTGTGTTCTACAACTACAGCTAGCAATGTGTTTCTACAGGTTATCTGTAGATTGGTTGACAATATGGGGTCATAATGGGCAAAGGATAGTGGGATACTGTAACTGTGTCTGTGCTGCTTCTGCTACATGGTTTTGGTGTTAGCAGAGATATTCAGACATATGTACTGTTTTACACTGTGATGTTTTATGTCATCAACTACTGACAGGTACACATATTTGCTTGCAGTAATTTTCTGGGGAACACAAGATGAATGAAGCTGTGTCCAGTATTGTGGTCTGCAGCCTACATATACTTGCACAATCATGCCAGTCTGGAGGGGAGGGCTGCAGACACTTGCTGATGGGTCTGTGTAAATGGTTCAGCACCTTGGTACTGTGGTGGCTGTGGATCCCATTCTTGTAAATCTATTGACATGACAGAATGGCCTTATCCTGCTATGGCCATACATCTCAGCTGTACATATTCACCCAGGTTACCCAGAGGTAGGGCTCATATTTCTGGTCATTACCCCTTCATATTGTGGTTTACGATCAGGTTTCTAGCCACTTATTCCTGAGTTTGCAGGCAGGGATAGTATGTGCACACATCTGAGCTTCAAATGTCACACACTCCATGGCATCCACGCTTCTACCTCCCACCTGTTATTCTATCCTCTTCTGAACATTATGCAAACATTTTCTGATAAGTATCCCTATAGTTATCACTTCATCTCAGCAATATTTAGGGGTTGGTCCACAGTTCATGAAGTAGGACATGGTGGACATGCTACTGGGATTTGTCGGCATGGCCTTGCATTTGTGTTCTGTGGACTGTGCTATGTTGTTATTTGGGAGGCCATGTGATAACGTACACTGGCAGTACGGGTGAGACACAGGCCTTTGACAGAGGACTATAGGTCATTTGGTAGTGATGCAGGCCATCTGTATCAGGCCGGTGCATTGTGTCACTCCTACAGTCCCAGGCTGCAAGCCACTATATTCCCCTGGGGTGACAGGGTACATGTGCAAAGTGTTAATGTCAACAGCTTCTGTCCTTATTGATCCATTGGTTGGGATTCTGGCAGGGTGCTGCTTACAGCTAGGGAAACACCTGCATGGGACACCTCTTCAGCATGCTGCATTCTGTGGCTATTCCCATACAGAGGTGGGGGTCATATTGTACTCATTCCCAACAGCTGGGATAAGACCTGTGAGGTACCTGTGGCTGATGGTGGGATGAGCTGGGTGCATGTGTGCTATGGAAGCTACTTGCAGCTGACTCACAAATATACGTGGGGCATTCCACTTATGCTGGCTTGTGCAGGGACATAAGCAGTTTCTCAGTACTTCATACCTGTGCCTTTTGTGGTCTGCCAGTGTTTGGCCAGATGACATCAGTATTCCATACTACACAGCCAACTAATGTGCTGCTAACCTGTATGTACAATTCCAAAGGTTTGTCCATTTGACAGTAACATTTTATACACTCTCTGTCTAGGGTACTTCCACTTGTGTACTGTTTGTATGTCTGGGCCCACATTCATGCCATGCCCATCTTTCAGATGGTGACATATATAACATCCAATCAATTAGTATGGATTACTGCTGGAATCTGTCTTGCTGGGATTAATTGTGTTTGGCCTGCAGTTGTGAGAACTTGGCCCTGTAATCAACAGTACTGGCCATTCGCCACCAGGACACAACCCTCCATGCCCACATGCTGACCACTTTCACACAATATACAACACATACCAACCTAACACACAGAGCCCTGCTTATTGTACATGTGCTACAATCTATCCTGCTACTTTGGCCAGCTCAGGTAATCTGTGCTCCACTGTTATTATACATACACATACATATTACTACATTTCTACATAGGATTGTGTGGGGGGACACACCTGACAACTGTAAACATTTGCTATGACTGTACTGGTATTTCAGGTACTCCATTTCATTCTGTATTCTGACCTATCATGCAGACTAGAGGCATACCAGTGTACTACAGTTCTTAGGTTTTATTGACCTACATTTCAGTTTCAGACTTCTTACCCTTCAGAACTAACATCCCACTGCCTGACATGTTGTAGTCTGAGGTCTGTGTAGGTCTGGAGGGGGGCTGTTTTCCATAGCCATCAATCAGAGGCTTTAGCACAGCCTTTCTTTGTGCTGTCTATGCCTGTCCTGCTGGCTGAGACTGTTGTTGGGTAGGTGAGCCTCACTGACATGCATGTGTGTGTCTTATGGACACACATTTGGCCCACAACATGTCCTGCAGTGGGTTTCGTCACCTTGTCTAGTACTGCCTACAATGTTGACACCAGTATTTGTTAAGGATTTCATGGTGCCGATACAGGTGTCTACTATTTGCTGGCATCCCATTCAGTCACCCAGTTCCCTAAGATGCTCACATCCATACCATAGATACAGGTAGCAGAACATACTACTACATTCAGCAATTGACAGTGAGCGTGACTTACCTTGTGACTGTGCCAGTATTGAGGATGGTGCTGGAGGGCTGACTATGTCGGATGCACATAGTACACTCCCTATACATGGCTAAGCACAGTTAGTGTCATATTTGGCATCACTTTTACTGTATGTGTGAGTCGGAGTGAGGTGTCATTCCCTGGGTTCCTACCATGTCGGTGTATGTGCTATGCTTTGCCTCTTTGCCAAGGCTTTGGCATACTGGGCATGCCTCCTTCTGTCTACTAGGGCAGGCTCAGGTTGTTCTTCCTATGAGTCACTCTGTGCCTGTGCAGGCCTTGCCAATGGTGAGGGGCTGTGTGGCCCTGCCCCATGTTGTTCCTGCTGCAGCTGTTTCTGCAGGATCATATTGTGTAGCATGGCACATACAATGACAATATGGGTACATGTAGCTGGTGAGTACTGCAAGGCTTCACCGGATATATCTAGAACCATGACTTGAGCATCCGAAACACACGCTCTATTATGATTCTGGTCTGTGCGTGTGCCTCATTATGGAGTTCTTGTCCGGGTGTGTGTGCATTTCTGATGGGTGTCATCAGCCACAGCTGCAGTGTGTAACCAGCATCCCCCACTAGGTGGCCATATGGGATGTCCCCATTGGCAAATCTCTGGTACAGCTGTGTCATATGCCAGATGTGGGAGTCATGATTGCTTACAGGGTTGCCAGCACACACATTCATTATAATGCCCTGGGCATCGCACACAACCTGGCAGTTAATGGAAGGGAAGCCCTTGCGGTTTATGTAGACTCTACACTGCTCACTGGGTGGTGCTTTGATGTGTATGTGTGTGCAGTCTATAGCACCCACTGCCTCAGGGTATTCTGCTATTTGGTGGAAGAGATGCACATTGCTGGTCAACGCCTCATGGGTGTTGAGGAAATATATTTGTTCACCGGCATGTGCTGACATGGCATCCAGGAACTGGTAGAGTATCCTGGATGTTGATGCCTGTGAGATCCCCATGATATCCCCAGTTGACCTTTGGAAGGTACCTGCGGCTAGTATTCATAAGCCTACACATACCTTGGTATCCACTGGGATGGGTTCCCCTCTGTTGGCTCTATGTGTAAGGCGTGGCCGGCACAGCTCAACAATTTGCTGAAGGAGCTCCCTGTCCACCCTATAGCGCTCCACTATCTCCAGTTCATGTAGCCCCTGGTAGGTTACCCTGGGTCTGTGCCCTCTCTTCTCCTCTTCCTCACTGTGGGTCAGCATTCTCCTCTTCACCACCCTCAGTCTCTAGCACATATTTATGGAGTAAAGCAGCAGCAGCCTCTAACATTTTTAGTTAGTTTTGCCAGGTAAAAATCCCCCATCTGCATACACCGGTGGTGTAGGGTTTGTGGGAAAAAACAGTCTGTAGGGTGTCTGTGTAGTTTATAGTAGTGTGCTGGGCTGCTGCATGTCTAAGTGGTTGATTCTGATACATTCCACCTGCCAGCTATGCTAGTTCTCCTTGATTGCCTTCCTACTGCTGTTTCCCCTTCCCAGTTCCTTATTTAAGCCATGAGGCATGCTGCACATACCTAGTGCTCAAATGTCAACAGTGCTGTCATTTCCTCTTTTTTTTTTGTTTAAATCCCGGCGCACACATGTACACAGTGCTCAGGCACATCTGACACAACCCCCTTCCTTAGCTGTGCTTAGTTAAAGGTAAACATGGGCCATAGAGCTCCAATGAGCATATAGCACGCATGATACCCCGCTTATGAAGTCATTCAGCTTTTACACTTGCACTGTTGTGTTGCTGTACCTACACAATTAGGTACAAGCTGACACTTTGAAGAAATTTGTGATTCAGTATAACTCCCCTCATTTGCATACCCCAATGTGTAGGTTGTTAGCAACTGCACTAAAACGGACCCTTTCCCCATGACAACCAGTGCTCACTGGTATTGTTTACATTCTGCATGCCATTAACTATAATGGAAAAATGCAGAATTAACTTAAAATTTACTTTTCTCATTTTTTTAAATTTTCGGGACGATCCCATTTGGACACCACTGCCCTAACCTTAAAATCCCAAGATCATCCAAAAAATGTTTAATTTTAATAAAAAATAAATGTTTTTTAATGCCAATGGCCTTGTATTTGACCATTGGCATGTTTATTAAACATAATACTTGCTTTTACATGAGCTGTCATGCCTCCATTTTGTCAGATGCAGAAATATATTAGGTTACTAGGCGAATACATTTCTACACTAACACTGTTCTAGCACGGAGACCTGGCAGCTTGGTGGATTGCAAAATCACCTCATTTGCATGGTTTTCACCAGTAAATGAGGTGATTTGCATATTTGCCAGTTTTCCATGCTAGAACAGTGTAGGGCCGCTCATACATGTGAAAACGGCACTTTCCCGGATCGCTCGACGGCCATTTTCTGTGCAGGAGCTCTTAGACCGTTCTTGTATGGAAAATCGGCCTTCATGAATCCCGAGGATTGTTCATAAGCCACACCAACTCTCATAAACTCTAGAACCAAACTCCGCAGCACTGCACGTGCTTTCTCCTCTCAGGCACCTACTGTTTGCCAAGTTCATACCATTGACATTAAGGAAATCAAGACTTATGCTCTTGCTTCAAACACAGGACATATCAACTAACCTGTCTCCTTTCCCAGTCTCTTCTTCTTCCTCCTCAAGAGTCACTAAAAGATTGACCCCTTTTTAGAAATTAATGTATACACTGTACATTACACTCTGCCTAATTGTGCAGAATGTATACGTTGAATTGTCTATGCAATTAGTTTGAATTATTCTGTGATATCTTACATTTCTGTATTTTTTGTTTGTGAAATGTTTTGCATTTCACCCCAGCTGAGCCTGAAATCTGTCAGTATTGATCAGTGCACTATTTGTTTTTGCTTACTGAGGTAATCAAATCCCATCAATCAGGGAATGTCAAGAGGCAGGTGTGAGATTCAAGCTGCTGTATCCATCTGAATTCAGAATATTTTTTTCCTGGAGGATCAAAGACATTTGTGATGCAGAACAGGCTGAGGAGTAAATAAAGTTTATCCAACAAAAGAGAATCAGCAAACAGAAAGGTGTCTGTTTCTCATTCTTCTGACAATAAAGCTCATAGAGGGACTGCAAGTGAAACCTTTCCCATGTTCCAAAGGAAAATGCTTCAGACACAGAAAAAAAATATTCACACAAGCTGACTAGAAGAATCAGGAGTACCTTGGATTTCAATCCGAGTCTGGTGTTGGGAGATTAAGATGAACTGGAAGATGACTAGAAGCACTGAAATTAGTGAATAAATGGGAGACAAAAGCATCACTCACATTTGTGAAATATGGCTTTGCAAGAAACAGTGGCTGGGAAACACTGGACCTTTGATGACTTTATTAAACTTGTGGGTGGACTGTAAAACATATATCACACTTTATGTCATTAATGCTTAGGACACTAAACTTTTCTACTGGAAGCTTTCTGGGATGATGATAGAATATGAAGGACAGGGAAGGAAATGGAGAAACCACATGGTCAACTTGGGCTCTGGATGAGTCATGTCTGTTGGATGAGACAGGTCTGGAGTTGCATACAGAATCCAAGGTGGGAGTAAATGTTGAGATCAAAGGAAGGGATACCTAATATGATGAGGCCAGTAAGGTGCAATGAGGATAACTCTGCTCTTCAATCAAGATGCTTTCTAGAAAAGTTTGGGAATGAGGAGTATTGGAGTAAGCATATAGGAGACTGGAGGGCAAAGATGAAATAGAGCATCTCTTGAGGACTCTCCACTGGGGTGATTATGGCATAGAACCTGCTGCAATTGTTGAAAGGAGACGCAAACAGATCACAACATCATGGCTGGTCCCATTGATGGAAAATCCTCTCTGCCACCTCCATGTTGGGGAACCACTTATGAGGCATTAGAATATACCTGTTTAACTTATCTGCAATTAATCTGGACTTCCCTGGGATGTGCATTGCTATCAGAAATTGATTGGATGAGATCACCCATCGCCATACTCTTGTATCTTCTTGGAAAGAGGGCAAGATCTGGTTCCCCCTTGTTTGTTGATGTACCAGAATGCTGACATACTGTCCATCTGAATCTCAATAGTCATGGTTGGGAGATTATCTTGGAAGGCCTACAATGCTAGGACAGCTGCCACATTGATACATGTAAATAAATATTCCAGCCACAGGAAGCAAATGAATACTAAAAAACGTGTTTAATAGCACAACAGACATAGCGCTTTCACCTTACATATAACAGGCTTCTTCAGAGTCAATTACAATACATCTAGCACTCTCCTTAAGTAACCCAGTGTAAAATATGCATCCAGTTAAATACTTCATCTCATTTAAAGACATACAACACAATTCAATAGATTTAAATGTTAATTTGCATATAACAAACAAAAATAATTTTACAAGAAATTCATATATAAAACATGTTTTTTTTAATAAAATTGTTGCTGTCCATATTCAACATGTGCAAATAAGCAAACTAGGCAATACTTGTATTATTTTTTCTATACAACCAAAGCCCTTTGTTTTAATATTGGTATCAGTGAAATAGCATCATTAAGTCCTGGAGCTACTGTGGCATTTAGTCTAAGTTGCCATTTTACCTTTCTTGCCTTGACCTCCAATTTTTCATCTCCCCCATTTTCTTTCTGCACCACTCATCTCAAAAAAGATGATTTTTTTTAAAACTCAATGCATATAACAATGTGAAGATAGAAAGCATTATGCACATCTTTATTTTTAATGGCTCTAAGGTGCTCACTTATTCGATCCCTGAGCCCTACGTGTGGTTTTACCTATATAAAATCCAGGACAGGAGGTACAAGTTGCTAGATAAACCATGTTAGTAGAGTCTGAATTACATTTTAAGGTCAAGTTTGAACTAGTTATTGATACATACAGGCCATCATTAATGAACTTGCAGAACCTACAAGTCCCACATTTAAACATTAGTGACCTATATTGCTTTATTCTATCTTGGTTTCAGTGCCCTTCCAAAATGTTCTTTAGATTTCTACCCCGTGCTATAAGCCACCAAGGGCTTGTGCCTAAGTTTCTCCCTTGTATTTTGTTCGAAACACAAGTCCCAACTTTTATAAATGATCTTAACTATAGTCAGAGTCAATTTGTTGTACCGCAGCACAATGGGATCCCCTTCCCTACTTTTGTGAGAAACTTCTTGTGGCCCCACACCCTTTCGTAATATTGGTGGGTATAATGCATGCCTCTTTTCTTTTATTTCACATTTCATTTTAGTCAAAATCTTAAGTGGGTACCCCCCTCTCCAAAAACAAACCTATCAAAATGTATAGTTCATTGCTGAAAGTTCTCTCATCACCGATGAGCCGAGAATACCTCACCATCTGTCCCTTTATTATACTTCTTCTTTGATGCTGCGGATGACAGCTATTGTAATGAAGTAAAGTATTAGAAAAGGTTTCTTTCCTAAAATAGTACTATGAAGATTGACATCCTCTTCATTGACCCAAAGATGTATATCCAGGAAGTCTATTTCTTTAGGACCCCACCTACTAATAAACTTCAAAAATGAAGTTGTGGAATTCAAGTACTCCACAAATTCCATATCTTCCTTTTCATTCCCTTGCCATAAAATTAGGATGTCATCCAAGAATCTTTTATAGGTTTTGATTTTCTCCATATACAGGATGTCAAAAATGTGTTTTCTCTCCTATTCTAATAATACCAGGTTGGCAAATACAGGGGCGCATTTTGCCCCATAGCCACACCTGATATCTGTGGAATAACTCCCCCTCAAAGGCAAGGAAATTGTTTCTCAGAACAATTTCCATGATTTCCACCAAAAAATTGACTTTAGTCTTGTCAACCTTCTCACTTTTCAATAAACTCTCCTGAAACATAGGGATGGCCTTCTTGTATATGGTTGGAATTGATCCAACACTGAAGGTAATTTTTGCAAGCTTGCGTTATTTTGATTTAACTGGATAATGGTTGTTGAAAAATAGATCATTGAGTTGTGAGTGTCCATTGAAGGATCCTCATATGGTACCTTCCAATGGTACAGCAGTGACTGCCACTGACATGGATTCCAATGTTTGGAGTATTAGAAAAGCTGAAAGAATTTTGAATGTTTTTTTTTTTTTATCTGGAACTGAATTGTTTGAACCTGGGGTAGAGGGAGAGAAGCTATGAGTGACTGCCACTGACATGGATTCCAATGTTTGGCGTATTAGAAAAGCTGAAAGAATTTTGAATGTTTTTTTTTTTTTATCTGGAACTGAATTGTTTGAACCTGGGGTAGAGGGAGAGAAGCTATGAGTGACAGTATTGAATACAGCACAGATGAATTCCAATATCTGAGTTGGTTCGAGTTGAGATCTGTTGTCCCTAGCGGAACTGTCTCCACGTGGATTTTGGAAGGCACCCTGGGATTTTCTGAACCATTTCTTTCTGCCTCATTGGCTTCTAGAAAAGGTCCGTTGAGAGGTCAAAAAATGTATAACCACAAGAGACAGACTTTTTCCATTTGGTCACACCTGGAGAGTGTGTCTTTAACTTTGGGTCCAAATAAGGAACTTTCATTAAACGGAGCATTAACGAAGGAAGATTTGAAGGTTCAGCAAAGTCACACAAATGCATCCAGGCATGTCTTCTGATGGAAATGCTTGAACCTGATGCCCATGAGATACCTTCAGCCATGTGGGAAAGAAGCTTCATGGACGAGTTTAAAATGGACTGAAGGATTGCCAACTGTGATGAAATAGTGCTCTCTACCTCACAGGATGCGGTCCCAGAAAGGGATTCGGAAAGTTCTTTAACTAAATCCATCTGAAGTCTTTTAAAATGTGCCAAATAATTCAGTGACCTAACAGCAGAACTAGCTGAAGCATAGACATGACTCCTAAATCTATTCAGGGCCCTAGACTCCCTGTTAGGGGCTGGACAGAGAAATCGTGTTCTGCCAGTTTCTTCTTAGTGGTTATTGCTACAACAATGGCATGAATGGGTACACTCTTACTCCAAAATGTTCTTTCCTTGAGTGGTGCCAAGATCCTTCCTGGTCTTTTAGGTTTATGCTCAATCATGCCAGACTCCTTCCACACCCATAGAGACACCAAACCAATGAGCTCATCAGTGGGTAGAGTCACCCAGGAAGTAGACAGACCAACTCAAAAGGCCTACAGGAACACTGACTCCTCTTTGGAAGAGTTATTGTGGGACCAGCCACCCCTTTGTTTTAGGAGTTTTAAGATGTCTCCAAAGGAGGTCATATGGGAACCCTTCCCCTTCATCAAAGTCAGTGCCCTCTGTGAAAGACTCTTGCGGAGAGCCAAAATGCCTCTTTCTGGACTTCCTCTTTCTAGGGGAAGTCCAGAAGGAGGCACTAAGACTCTCCTCAAGAGAGTCGTAGTGCAGAGAGTCATAGTGCCTCCTACTGGACTACAACTCTTTGCACTATGGCTTTCTTGTGGAGAGTATTAGTGCCTCCTTCTGGACTTCCTCTTTCTAGGGACTTCTTTGGTGGGATGCTCCACAGAGGTACCAAACACTTAATAAACTGGTAAAACAAATAAAAACTGACCAGAATCAAGTAGTTAACCATTTAATGGATAAGGCAAAATTAAAATTCATTAAAATCCACTAAGCGCTTTCACCCACTTTTATCAATTTTTGTATTATGTAAATTATTTAGGGGTTATTAATTTAACATTTCTCATATATAGTTAAATGATGTGGGTGTTTTTAGAATGTATAGGTGTTTCTTTAACGCATATTAATTTAAACAATTAATTTTAGCATCTGAGTGATGAATTGTTAACGGCCACAAGGGGGTGTGTTTACTAACTGGATTCCTATAAAGACAAGGGAATACAGAATGTTTATTCCACTCTGATGATGCCCAGGAAAGTGAGTGGGTGAAAGTGCTTAGTGGATTTTAATGAATTTTAATTTTGCCTTATCCATTAAACGGTTAACTACTTGATTCTGGTAGTTTTTTATATGCTCCACTGAGGTGTTGGAAGAGATTATTATACCCTACCTGGGTAGTCTGGAGACTGGTTTGGGCTGGCTGTCTCAATGGAACAGATGACTGAGGCTCTAGATGCAGAATCAAATGGGACTGGATAGTCAGAACCGAAGAGGGAGGAGAAATCTGAACTCTAGGAAAAGAGAAGGCTCTCTCCACTGTGATTTTGTCCTGAAGGCAAACTATTCAAGGAGGGAGTCAGAGCTGAGCTGTCCAATGCAGAAGATCTGAGGGGAAAAGATGGCTCTAACAACTTCAAACTCAAGTCCAACCCCTCAAGAGTCTTCCGGCTTTGAAGTGTTCAGTGCAGGACAACTCAGAGACACCATCGAAGTCAAAGATGCCAACATCTTCCAATCTTTCTTTCTGATCTGATGGCTCTGAAATTGAAGGTTGGATTGGGGAAAGAGCTAAGAATATAGTAGTAGTACTGACAAGGGTCTCTGGACCTGATGGGGGTCAGAGCCAGGAGAACTCCCATTTGTATATACATCCTGAGGAACTTCATCATCCTATCCAAATCAACTTTTGTAAGGCTTTTGGAAGACTGAATGCATGAAGCCATGGATGAGGGTCTTGAATGATGCAGAGGAAATTGTGCCAAAAATGGGGATGGGAGATGAGAGGAGACTGGATCTGGTAAAAGTTGAGGTGAATGGATCCACAGAGATTTATTGAATCTACATATCAGATCCAAAGTTGTCAGATCTGATTTTTTGGCTAGTTTAAGAGGAGGCTCAAATAACAAGAGTCAAAGTAGTAGATGTTGACAGATCCAGAGATCCCGTATGTGATTCTTTAGTGTGAGAATCCTTTTTTGTCTATTCTTTTGAGGGTTTAAGCCCCAGATGCTGTAGAAGCAGGTTTAGAAGGTAGCAATCCCCTAAGAATTAGCTTATTTTTCCTGTCAAGGCACGGGCATTAAACCCTTTATAGATGTTACAGTCAGAGTCCAGATAGGATGGGATCAAATGATATACATGGTTTGAGCATACATATTTTGAAAATAAGTTTTAATGATGTGAGAAAAATGACTAATGACAAATCAATGGTAGCACCCGACCAAGAGATTTCATGGACTCAGTAGTCTTATAAATAAAACAAATGTTTTAATAACAGACTTTAAAGATGACAAATTTTAAAAACACAATAAATTAAGTGCTTTCATCCATTAAGTGATGGGAGCACTTTGTGCCCTGATAGTGTTATGTGAATGGGAAAATAGAATAACCTTTAATAGTGATTTTTATAAGAATTACATTATGCTATATGTGAGATACCTGGACAACATCTTTATATTATGGAAGGGACCTGTGCTTAAAATGAATAACTTTATGATATATTTGCATGCTTTACCCTCATTTTTAAAGTTTAATTATCTGGTTAGAAGATGTCGAAATACAGTTGGATTTTATATCTAGGTTGTTTTTAGAGAGAGGGTATCCATTACAGCTTGTTAATGAGACGGATTATATATTGGCACAATGGGGTAATAACTATAAGCCAATTTTAGGATCAAGCTTACCACCATCAATTCAAACATCGTAACCTATTAATTATGGGAGAGCGATGATACTAGGTTACGGTAATTATTCCAATAAAGTGAGACAGATATTTTTGGATAGATGGGCACTTTTGTCTAACAGTTCAGAAATTGCAGGAATTATTGGGTTTTCACCTACTTTTGTTTATAAAACATATGCTAATTTTAAGCAATTTTTTGAAAGTGACGGGTCTTATAGGAATGTTTCAATTGCTAATGGGACATACAAGTGCGGGGTCTACAATCAGTGTCAGTATATTCTGCAGGCTGACTCAATTGCATTGGACAATAAAACTTAGAAAGACTAGATTTTTGAGAGGAAATTGCTTGACAAAATGAGTAGTGCATTTGGCTAAGTGTTGTCAGTGTTCAGTGTTCTATGTTGGTAAAACAGACAGAGCCTTTAGGAATAGGATTTATGAACATACATATATTAAAACAAAAATATTAATAATGCCCTTTTTAAACACCTATTAATAATAATTGTGTTAGTTTTAAATTTATACTATTAGAACAGGCTAAAACAAACCACAGAAGTGGTGACATTAGAACCTTACTTGCAGTTAAAGAAACTAAGTGGCATATTAAATATGCTGCCAATTTTCCACCCAGATATTAATGATGCTATTAAAGGACAACTGCACCCACAGACTCAAAAAAACATGTTTAGTTCATCATGGTTTGGTGTTTCCTACATTTTAACTCCACTCTGGAACTATTTAGAGCTTTTTAGATATTTTTATATGCAATTTCTGACTCTGACCACATGGGGTCTGGCATCTTGAAATAATTCTGACTGTTTAGTCTGCCTCTGTGTATCCCAGAATGCATTGTTTGTCACCAAAAAATTGCATCAGATCTGCCACGTTTTCCATAAAGCTCCTGTCACTGCACTGATTTTGCAAGCATTCGCTGCTGTGTTATAGTCACCTACTTTTGGTTAAAATTGTATCCTTTTTTTCAATTACTACTTCAAACACAAGCAGTGCAAATGCTACAGAACAGAATTGAAAAGTGCATTTTATTGCTCTTTCATTTTAGAAATGATCACTTGATTTATTTTGTGAAGGCTGAAATCTAGTTCTTCAAGACATCTCCCCTCCCCCTTCACACCTACCTTCCCTAGCTGTCAAAGAGCTAAGGGTAACATGACCCATTATCTGCATGTGATTGACAGCGCACAGCAGGTGACCAGACTAATGTACTGTTTTCTTGTCAGCCTTTCCTTCCTTACAGTGGGAGACTTTTTTTGTTGCACTCCTCCTGTCAAATTTAGAACCAAGCTCCATACACTGGGAATAATCATTGTTTTGCAAAGCATCAAACTCCCACTTTTTTGCCTTACTGTTTGGTTAAATAGCTAACAAATGATGCAGTATAAACACAAAATATTTCACAGACTTGCATGACAGCACCAATATGCTTTTTTAAGTGGTAATTTAAGAAAATGACGGTATTGCATACTTCTTGTAATCTGATGTAGTTATGTCAATTGTGACAAACATCTGCTTCTTATGTAAAAACATGCAATTAATGTCTACCCGTGGTCATTGCAAATTTATGCTCTTAGTTTTTGCAGCTGTTACTGTGCTTCTGCCTGTACTTTGTCGCATATCAGTAGGGCTCTTCAGAAAAGTGAGATTATAGTCTGACATTGTTGCTAGGTTAAGATTGGGTTGGTCAAGGCAGCTCTGAGATCACAATGTGGGAGGTCTACTGACTCTTCTATACAGCATGCAAATCAGGCGGGGATTACATCACTTTGGGGGAGGAAATGCCCTGGTAGCTAGAACAAGAGCTCTGGCAGATGCGACATCATCATTTCAGAGCCAGCTAGAGGTTTTTCAACTTGGTTTTCAAAGTGAAAGAAAAACAGTATGGAAAGGTAGGAAGCCTAACAGGGAAAATAGTTGAGGGGATTAGTTTTTAAAGCTGCATGGGTGATTTTTTGAGGCTGTGTCAACATACAGGGACTAAAAGAGACAGCAGGTTGAGCATTCTGCTTTAATATCCTGCTGTTGTCCTTTAATTTACAACCAGTGTTGAAAGGGAAATCGGATAAATATATTTAATGTGGAAAACATACATTTTTAAATAATTTGTATGACTTCATTTGGTTTTAATGATTTTGGTCTATTATGTCATGTTACTTTAAAGACTTAAATGCTAATATTGTCAATTAGGGGGTGTGCTTGCTGCCTTTTAGTCTTCCTACAAGTATATAAAGGAGATGTTGTGACAGTGTTATTTAATTCTGAAGAAGTCCAGTTCAATGGACAAACACACTTAATTTATTGTGTTTTTAGAATATGTCATCTTTAAAGTCTGATATTAAAATGTTTGCTTTTATCTATAAGAGTACTGAGTCCATGGAATCTCTTGGTCAGGTACTACCATTGATTTGTTATGAAAATATTTGGTATGGAAGATGCAAATTCAGTACCACAAACTCAAAAGAATTTACATATTATTTTCCATGGTATAATAATTGGGCTAGACTAGATAGAAATTATATTTCACAGGAACATATGCATTTAAGTGAAGGCATCAACACACATTCAATACCATTTCAGATCATGCACGGATATAAAGTAAGATAAAAATGTAGGGTAATAAAATGTAAATGAGACACTGGTGCTTTCCCATCTATTTGTTAAAGAGGAATTTAAGGAATGGTTTGTGGAAATTATTTGAGAGTTAGAAAAGACAGAAATATCTTCAGAAATTATTTTAACTGATTAGGATAAAACAAAAATGAAATTTAAAAATGGAGAAGAATTAAGAGAGAAAGATGCGGTTAGAAGTAACAGGACTTAATTAGAGGATCTGATAAAGGTTAAAGTATTGCAAAATAAAGGGAATCTCACAGAAGAGGAGGAGAAAATGTTGAGTGCTAAAGAGAGAATAAGGGAATACCTAGATAATATGCATGATTTTAGAAAGACTGCTGTTAAGCAACTATTTTGGATAACACCACAGCACAAAAACCTTTACTACAATGACTTAGGCAACAGAAAGTAGAAAGGGATGTTGTCAAACTAAGGGACCCTATAACAAGAAAAATAACCAGAGATCCTGTAGAAGTATTAAGAGATACTCCAGAAATCTTATGAAAATGTGCATAAAGCACAAAAATGTGGAACTCAAGAAAGGTAGATGAAGCTCAACAACTAGAAGGTTAAGATAAGAGCAGATGAGATAAAATGGTGATGTATAATCAATCTGCATGAAAGTTTCCAGGAACAAAAGGTATTCCTGTGCAAGCCTGGAAGTTAGGTGGGAAGAAACTGATAAAAGGACTGGAATATTTTAACAGTATTTTGAAAGGAAGGGAAGTAACAACATATTGGGAAAAAGCTGTGGTTGATGTATTGCCTGAAGGAAAAGACCCATCAGACCCATGTTCATACAGACCCATTTCAACATTAAACCATGATTGTGGTTGCAATAATGAGGGTGCATCGGAAGGGCATAGAAAAAAAATGTATCAAGGCGGTAGATTTCTGAAGAAATTTATTAAAACATTTGGTACGGAAGATGCAAATTCAGTAGCAGGAACTCTTGACAGACTTTACATATACTAGCAAAAATAATGGCAAAGACGTTATAAAAATTGATAGACAAATGTGTTTTTTGGGGGATGCAAACCTTTAATAACATTAATGGAGCAATAATGACCCAGATGGAAGCAGAATATAAGAATATATCACTGCTGTTTATGAGTCTTGATGCAGAGAAAGCATTCGGCAAAGTAAGCTGAAATTTTATGAAAAGGACAATGGAAGCATTTGCATTCCTTGCTGCAATAGGGTTAATTATGAGGATAGATGAAGGACTGGAGGCAAGAATTAAAGTGGGACGATTCCTCTCTAATAAGCTGCCTTTGAGCTGAGGAGCAAGGTAGGAATGTCTCTGTTCCCTTTTATTTGCTTTATATATACAGCCACTGGCAAAGAAAATAACGGAGTAAGAAATTAGAGGGTACAATTGGCATGGTAAATCAATAAAAGTTGTCTTTACTTGCAGATATTTTGCACCAGGCAAATCCAGAAAAGATCATCTCAGAGTTGTGGAACATTTTGTGACAGTTTCAAGTATTTTCAGGATATAAAATTAATGAAGATAAAACAAAGGCTAAAGTCATAAATTGTGTAGCCATGCCCAAATTGGTTCAGCAATATCCATACTTATATGAACATAAGAAGTATTTAGGAGTACAGATTAAAAAGGCTTCTGTAACAGCAGCAAAGGACATGGGAACAGACTTAACAAAAGATTATACAAAAAACTGAGAAATTGGAAGATCTTGTTTATATAGGCATAGTAAGATGCAAGCAGTGAAAATGTTTATAGTACCTTTAGTTTTATATAAGGATCAGGCATATTTTTATCCACCAAAGAAGTAATAAAAGTTGAAGGAATTTATCTGGGAGGAGAAGAAGTGAGAAAAGTTAATCTTTCCAATACAACAGGTACAATTACCTGATCAGAATGGATATTTTACAGCTACATAATTAAGGTTCATACATAAACACAAGCGGGAAAATGGAAAGGCATGATGAAGCAGTGGGGTGAGGGATTCAAGAAAGAGTGCGATTTTGGATGCAGATCTTAAACAGAATAATACCCATACAGATTATATTCATAAAGCAGCAGAGAATATTCTAAGTAAAACAAAAAGAGAATGCAGAAAGGAGATTTTGTCAATAGGGATGACAAGTAGGGGTATAGACATTAAGCAAGAGGGGGCTGGAATTCATTAGAGAAAACTGTCAAAGAACAAACATGTTTGTTTGTTTGCATCTTTCGGCTTTTCCCGGTTAGGGGTCACCACAGTGGAACTCCGGTCCGCTAATGATTGGCAGTAGATTTTTACATGCTGGCTTGCCGGGCCTAACGCACAACCTTCAATGAAGGAACGCCCATTCATGCATATTGGGAGAAAATAACTAGAGAAGGAAAAGTAATAAAGTGGAATGAGGCCAAGATGACATTTGGATTGCAAGGTAAAGACTGCCTTCCCTACCAAAGATTGATATCAAGAGTACAGGCAAAGAAGAAAGGATATGGGAAATTTTAAGTGAAAGACCTGCTCTGACAGAGTTTATAGCTGAATCCAGAACAGCAGCTGCTATTAGAAAAGCAATAATTAGTAGGGCATATAAAATACTGCATGATAACTATGACTCAGAGGAGGTTAAGAAAACACTGGGAAGACAGACTGGAAAAGCGTTAAAAAAAGAACAAATGGGGAGGACATATGTAAGCTCCAAAGTTTGCAATAAGTCCAGAGCATTTAGGATCTTAGCCTGGAAGTTTCTGCATATGTATTTTTATACCCCAAGAAGACTTCAAAGAATTATACTTCAGGTAGATAGCAGATTGAGGTGTGATGGGAAGAAAGAGGTAACTGGGAACATATGTTTTGGGAGTATAATGGGTTAGCAGTCAGTAATATTGGGTGAGCAAATAGCTATCACTAAGGAAATGATTCTTTTGAGCTGGGGCACTATCTACATTGCCTAGACATAGTAAGGCCTTATTAAGTTTAATTCTGTTGTCTCCCAAAAAAGCAATTACTACAAAATGGAAATCAACGTCTAAACCAACTATATTCAAAGTATTGAAATAAAGTAAAGAGATAAAAGAGCTGGAAGAGGGATCTTTAGAAAAAAGAAGAAGCAAATTACATAGAAATAAATGGAAATTGTGGGGAAAAATACATGCAGAATAATGTTCAGGAGGAAGAGGTGTGAGGTTTAAGGGAAGGCAGGGATTCAGCAATTTATGTAATGTTGGACTGACAGCTACAAACAAAAATGTGTGATGTATAACATATGTAAATTATACAAACATTAACACATTTTTTTCTTTTCTGTTAATGCGTCTCTCTACGTTTTAAGTGATAATTTAATAAAGGTGTTAAAAAAGCCCCCAAGAAAAGAAATAAGCCTCTAATGCCAGTAGAACCAGAAATTAGAAAAAGAATGCTGCGATTTTAAAAAGGCAGACCTTTTTTGTTTTGTGACGTATGTGCCAGTAAGATGTACTGGCACCTCGCCTATGGTAGAGGTGTCTTCTCCTTTAAGGAGAACCATGCATGCATTGGATGCCCACACAAATGTAAAAATGCACGCCAATTTAAACTAGTCATTCTGAGAAGGTGACTGTGTGTGTGTATATGTGTGTGTGTGTGTGTGTGTGTGTGTATGTGTGTGTATATATATATATATATATATATATATATATATATATAGTTACACTTTATAATCTCGAAATACTGAAATGTTGAATTTCAGTATTTCGAGACTATAAGTCAAAATTGAAGTTACGTAAAACTGCATAACAGCGAATGCGGAAATGTTGCATTCGCCATTATGTGTTTGCGTATGTGATGTGTGGTGCGGTTTGTGGATTTAGCTGGGGTTTAAGTGGTGTTTTTGTAAGGGTACTGGGTAGGGATTTTAGTGTGTGTGTGTAGTGGTGAGTTTTATGTGTTTGTGTGTTTAGTGTGACCTCGGAGTTAGTATATATAAGTAAGGGGTGTGCAGGGGGGGCTTGCCCCACTGCTTTTAGCAAGATTGACTGTGTGTGTGTGTGTGTGTGTGTGTGTGTGTGTGTGTGTGTGTGTGTGTGTTAGTTTTGTTGTGTTTGTGTGTGTTGATTTAGTTTATTGTAGTGTCAGCAGGTAGGTGTATTTGTGTTTGCGTGGTGTAGTGTTTTGTTTATTATGTTTGTGATTTGGAAGTTCGCGGTTTTAAAGTTTCAGGTTTTTGATTTTTCGGCTTTATAGTCTCGAGACACTGAAATTCGATATTTCAGTATTTTATTTTGGGATTATAAAGTGTGTGTGTATATATATATATATATATATATATATATATATATATATATATATATATATATATATATATATATATATATATATATATATATATATGTACAGATATATATAGATATAAGTTAAACTAGTGATTCAGTTTGTATGCAAGAGTGTGTGTGTGTGTGTGTGTGTGTGTGTGTGTGTGTGTGTGTGTGTGTGTGTGTGTGTGTGTGTGTGTGTATGTGTGTTATTGTATCAGAGAGAAGGTGTATTTGTGCTGCTGTGTGAAAGAGCAAGTGTGCATATGTATACATAGTTTCAACTAACAATTCTGTTTGTTTCTGTGTGAGTGAAAGTGTATGTGTGTTGCTGTGTGACAGATTGGAGTGTGTGTGCATACCTCTCACCTCTTAAGTGCAAGAAATCTGGACAGAGCCTGACATAATGGGGGACAGAAATAGGGACAGATTTTAAATATTGCTCTTATAAATTTAGAGAGCTGATAGAATAATAGGATTTGTGTTAACATGCATTTTCTGAAGGATATGAAGTCTGAAACGCGAATGTACGAGTTGCTAGAATAATAGCATTTGTGTTAACATGCATTTCCTAAAGGATATGAGGTCTAAATCTCAAATGTATGTCATAGTGACTGCAATCCTTGGATCTTCCTAGTAATTAGGCAGAAAAACTTTGAGGAACAGTCCAAAAACATGAAACAAATATCTGTACATTCTGTGAAAATATGGACTGTGTGCTTTTGTGTCAGAGTCATGTGTGTGTTGCTGTAGGGGACTGTGTGTGTGTCAGAGAGAGTTGTGTGTGTGTGTGTTGCTGTGTGAGAGAGAGAGTAACTGTGTGTGTTTGTATCTATGTCGCTGTGTGTGTATACCTCTCAACCTTTAAGTGCAAGAATTTGACAGAAAACCAGATATTTTATGAGGAACAGTCCAACAATATGAGGGAAAAATCTGTACATTCTGTGAAAATCTGGACAGTTGAAGGGTATTGTGTGTGTGTTACTGTGTGAGAGAGAGTAGGTGTGTGTGTGCTGCTGTGTGAGAAGTATAGAATGTTCTAGCTGGGGGGGGGGGGGCGGATTAGTCAATTAACTTGATCAGGCTTGACCCTGTAACTTGGTTACAGGAAACAAGAGCCTGAATCCTCTACACCAACTACTAGACTGCTGATACAATTCTGAGTTTGAGTTTCAGGGCATTTTCAGGGAATTATGAATCAGTGTATTTCCAGGGGATTGAGTTTCAGTCAATTTTCATGGAAATGTGAGTTTCAATGGAAGAGAAATTTACTGTTGCTCATGCTAAGTCTGTTTTCAATGTGTAAGTTTTGTTTAGCAAATGGCAGTCACTGTGCTACAGAATTTGAAAGCAGTGTTAGTAGCATAATTACTTGTTGGTTTGCTAGTCACTCCCTATTGCAATATTATCAGCTTACCATTTTTTAATATAAGTGAAAATCCACAAAAAAACAGTCGAAAAACAAATCCTGGTGTCTGACAGACCAAGCGACTCCAAGTTGGTTTTAACGCAATTTATTTCCACTAAAAAACCACAGCGTTTTCGCCACTGAACCTTCAGTAGCTTCCTCAGAAACAAACGAAAAGCGCACTAGCTTTTCAAATTTAAAACGTAGAAAGTGACATACATATACGTCACTTCCTTAAATAATTAGTTAAAATAAAATACAATTACATACATTAATTTAAAATATATATAACCGTGTCTCATCGGACAACCAAGGAGAGTAAAAAAATGCCTTATAGCATCATACCTATCGAAGAATGCATTTAAACCTTATAGAAAAAACATCAATGGACGAGTCTAAGATATATTTGTAAAACAAGTAAAAACATCTAAATAACTCAGAATAAAGAAGTAAGTCATATTACAAATCAACCTACCTAGCCAACACAAGTATCAAATGAATGATGTATTTAAATGTTGAAATTGTAGATCACATAGGTGTAGGTATAAAGATATATATCGCCTTTTAAACATGACCTAAAACCAAATGTAACTGTACAAAAACGCTTTCCACTTGCAAGTTTTTCAAGATTTTCAAGATGAATATGTAAGCCAACAGGGAAAACTAACAGGGTTTTTACTTAGTAAGCCATGTCACTACTTTTAAAAGTGAGTGCTATACAAATGTCCTGTGACTTTTAAAGAACCGGTGAGGTTTTATACCCGATTTTTAGACGATATTTTTATCCTACTTCATGGTGAAGCCAATTTAGCTGATGAACTGGTTGCCTATATGAACAACACCACTGAGTTTTTAAAATTCACATACCAGTTTTCCACTAATGAGATTGACTACTTGGATGTGAAACTTTCTAAGGACTTGCAAAATAACAAATTTGAATCATCAATTTTCAGGAAACCAACCTATTGCAATTTCTTTCTTCACTTTTCAAGTAGTCACCCATGGAAACAAAAACGATCGATTGTAAAAGGCCAGCTTGTCAGAGCGGCTCAAATGTGTAGCACTACCCCGGCCTTCGACAAAGAATGTTCGTCTTTGAAGGAATTATTTATTAACCGTGGGTACCCTGAAGAGCTTGTAGTAGAGCTTATTACAGAAGTTAATTTTAAAAGATCTACTGGTTTTTATAAACCACTTCTTGCAGATAATGAAAACGCATGTACAACTAATGCCAGTGGGTTGTTGAATTAACCCGATGATAACATTGGTCTTCCACCTACTCAAATGACTACCAGAATAATTCAACCTAATTTTTTGGTAAGTTTTGTTGTAACATTTAACAAAGACTCTGATTCTATCTGGTCTATCATTCAAAAACTGGCATTTTATTAAATGCAACCCTTTATTATTGGAGAAATTGGGGATGTACCCATCGGTAGTATATAAAAGGGGGACCAATTTAAAAGAACTACTTCAGAGGAATATGGATTGTGACCTATTGTCCAGGCAGAAAGGCACTTTCATTTGCGGGGCTTGTAATTGGTGTAAAATGCTAAAGACAGGCAACTCATTCTTGGTGAGGAATAAGAAATTTTACATCAACCATAAAATGAATTGCAACACGAAGTCTGTTGTTTATGTGGCCTTGTGTCACTGTTGCCCAGCTTTTTACATTGGAAAGACGGACCGCAAATTTCGAGAGCGGATTTACCAACACGTCTATGCCATTAAAAACAAAAAATGTGAAAACGCTCTGGCCAAACATATCATTGGCCGCCCAGGACACAGCTTTCAGTTTATGGCCATTGACCATGTTCCCCACAGTATGAGGGGTGGTCCTTATTCTTTAGTCCTGGAATCTCGAGAACTAGAATGGCAAATAAAACTAGATGCCTTCACAGTTCCTGGACTAAATGAAAATTGCAACATTTCCTCTGTCTTATAGGTTAAAAGTTACCTAAGATGAGGGATGGGCATATATATACATGCTTTTTGGTACCATGAATAATACATACATTTGTAATTCACTACTGTACCTCTGACGTGATTTTTCGATAGCTGTTTATTCCCCCTTTATATTGCTATTAAGGGGAAACTTTACAGGACATTTGTATAGCACTCACTTTTAAAAGTAGTGACATGGCTTACTAAGTAAAAACCCTGTTAGTTTTCCCTGTTGGCTTACATATTCATCTTGAAAATCTTGAAAAACTTGCAAGTGGAAAGCGTTTTTGTACAGTTACATTTGGTTTTAGGTCATGTTTAAAATGCGATATATAACTTTATACCTACACCTATGTGATCTACAATTTCAACATTTAAATATATCATTCATTTGATACTTGTGTTGGCTAGGTAGGTTGATTTGTAATACGACTTACTTCTTTATTGTGAGTTATTTAGATGTTTTTACTTGTTTTACAAATATATCTTAGACTCGTCCATTGATGTTTTTTCTATAAGGTTTAAATGCATTCTTCGATAGGTATGATACTATAAGGCATTTTTTTACTATCCTTGGTTGTCCGACGAGACACGGTTATATATATTTTAAATTATTGTATGTAATTGTATTTTATTTTAACTAATTATTTAAGGAAGTGACGTATATGTATGTCACTTTCTGCGTTTTAAATTTGAAAAGCTAGTGCGCTTTTCGTTTGTTTCTGAGGAAGCTACTGAAGGTTCAGTGGCGAAAATGCTGTGGTTTTTTAGTGGAAATAAATTGCGTTAAAACCAACTTGGAGTCGCTTGGTCTGTCAGACACCAGGATTTATTTTTTAATATAACACAATATAGGCAAATAATTCAAGTGTAGCAGACACTGAATTTGTATATGAAACACTTCAATGTAAAGTTGTTTGTTAGTAGCAACCTCTTCATTAGTTACAGATCTCTTTAATGTGGAATTATTCGGATGACTTTTACTTCTGTGGAGACTGTGCTTATTGACTGATACTGGTGAACTGCAATGACAGAAGTTTGAGTGGCCTTTTATCTTTGAAATTTTCTGAAACTGGTAGTTTTGTCATTATTGGTTCATACATTTTGTTTCATTGGTTACTGGAAGATGCCCTACGCAGACTGTCTCAAAAAACACCAGCTTTACTCCGTCGCTTATCACCTACGTAGAGGCAGTCTCTGCCTAACATACCAAGCTATGCCAAACCCAGAGCTGTTGGACATGCTCCACTTAAAGAAATCCCAATCCCTCCAAGCTACACGCTCTAGGGACCTAACCTTGTCACCACAATAAACAGAACATGCTGGAGGGATAGATTCCTGTCCCAGAGACTTCCCATACTCTGGAACAAACTACCTACCTATATCAAACAAAGCTCTTCATTAGCACTCTTCAAGAAAAATCTTGATGACTGGATGGGAGATAGGAAATTCATCCCGGGGATCACTTCTGTGGTTCTACTCGACAGAGACATAGGAAAATAATTTTCTTGGGTGGCAAACGCCAGGGTACCATTTGGCTAGGCTTATATAGGCCCTAGGGCCAATAGCCTAGTACCTACCTATGAAACTATGCTCAAAACTACAAATTTAAAACATTCTAGCATGTCATGCTGTATTATACAAGGAATATAATTTAATACAATCAGGAAGATGAATCAAAGAATACATGCATGTATGCATGGTCCTAAAAATGTGTGCAAGGAGCCTATAATTTGAAAACAGCCCAAAGGTAAACAATTCTCCACTGGCCAGATGCATTTTCTTTGAATGTGGGTTATTAATACCATTTCAATGAATGTGAGCTTCAGTGGCAGAGAAGTTTACTGCCCATGCTGTCTGTTTTCATTGTGAGACTCTATTGTTTAACAAATGGTTATCAGTGTTTGTGTTGTTTTATTTCAATATATGTAATCATTGTAGAAGTAAATAAGAAAACAGCATGTACACTGATAGCTTGGACTGTGTTCATGGTAACTGGGGAGAAACAGCATGGAACACCAGAATGGCTGGGCAGGGAGCTGTGGTGGTGGGGATGCAGGACACTGTATCTGTTTTACTTTATAACCTAATTAACCTTGTATACCACTGATTACTTAAAGCATATCTCCACGATTTGTACCTAAACAGTGAATATAAAATGTCCTTCACCTCAAAACCCTGTCTTAATCTTCCTACCTTTCATTTTCCTAGGTTACTTCATTATTATTATTATTTCTGTCTGTATTGTATGCATATGCAGAATGTCATAAAGGGTGCATCTCTTGTGATTTATGACCAACTAGTTCACAAATTGCAAAAATCATGGAACTTTTATTCACTTTGTAAACTTGTTAATTACACTGTGTGTGTAATCAAAGAGGAAAAGGAGAGGGCATTGGCACACACCTTCAAAAAAAGAGTACAAATGAACAATTATATTAACTCAAGGATAATGCAGGTGAATTTTAAGATTATTATCCAATATCATCCTTAATAATTTGCTGTGAGAGGTGACTTCAGTTGTATTATTAAGAGAACATATTTTATTTTTTCACGGAGGAGGATTTGGATAAAAAAAAGTTTTTTTTTTTTTTTTGAGGGGGAGTTGACCCAAATGCAACATATGTGTACTGCCACCTTTTTGTTTACAAAAAAAGTATTGTAAAAAAGCAATGAATTCTGTGTGGAAGAGTTCCCCAAAGCAGACCTAATCTGCCAGAAATTAAGCTGTGAACTGATTGCTGCTCCTGAGAAGCTCCAATTTATCTGACTACTGCTGGCCGATGAGCAGCTAGACTGAAGGATGCTGAGAAGCCAGTGCTTTTGAAACAGGACAATTGTTTGCTTCCTAAGCAGCAAAGAACCCAAATAGCCAAACGCTACTGCAACAGTGCAGGGGATGGTGTTCTTTCTTTTTACATGAGAAGTTCTAACAGAACATTGGAGAGACAGAATGGCTTCAAATAAGCTCTGAGAACAGCTGTATCAATCCTGTGTTGGACTCCTTAGTACAGAAGGGGTAGAATTTTTTTAGGGTGCTGACATTTCTTTTTCTTTAGGGTATTGAGGGCTTTATAGTTTTGGAAAAGGAATCCATAGACTGCCCAACATAAGTAACCTGGCGGCACCCTCCAACAGTACTTAGTATGTGCTCCTCTCATCTTTAAAGATTAAGACATGTCTCTCCCTTCCTGGAAAGAGCTGCCTGAAGTACAGTCTGAAGTGATTTGCAAGGTTTCCAGATCTTAGCAGCCTCCTAAAGCACAGAGTACCTATATTCACAACACTGAGCTAACAAAAAGTCTGCATAAGCATACATGCAGTATATGAAAGTGGAGTATTGCTGTGTCAGTAAGTCTCGCTTATACCAGCATGTACTATTATGCTAAGTAAAGATGGTAGTAGCATGGTGTACAAGAAAGGAATTTGAAGCTTTGTAGACTGCTGGAAGTCAAATACCCTTTGCAGGATACATCACATATAGCTATGGATACTGCAACAGCAATCTAACAATACACTGTGTTCACAAAGAAATGATGGAAGTCTTCAAATTATGAGAAGAGGTGGTACCAAACTCCTTGAATGATAGACTTCTTTAAATTCACAGCCAAAATGCTCTCTGGCAGTTAACACAGAAATTAAGGTTGTGAGCTATAGTTAACTAAGGTGCAGGGTTCGATTCCCTCAATCCTCCTTTGCCTATAGTGTGATGTTGGGCAAGTCACAAAACCAAACATCTTTCCCAGGTTGCCCCTTAAAAGGCACTGTGTGCCCAGTAGGTCTACATGGCTAACAAATGGGTGTTATGCTCCCTCATCAGATTTAATGATCAACAGAAATATCCTCAGATGGGGAGTGTGAAGATACCACTTCATCATCGATATCACACACCATGCAGGAAAATAATGACCTCTTTTAATGTGCTTAAAGCAAACCACAGAGAGGTAAAAAGTGAAGCCCTCCTTATAAATTAAGGAGAAACTATTGCAAGCACTGAGCATAAACACACAAATCAAAAGAACTACCAAGGAAAATAAATACTTTGGAGGTCAGTGAATTAACTAACAACCAATGACAGAGTGGAAAGAGTGAGGTACACTACAGCTGCACTAAACTCTCAGTTAACCAGCACCCATGGGCACTGGTAGATGCTGGATAAATGTAGTTTCTGGTTGCTTGAGAATTACAATTAAAAATAGGCATGACTAATACTGTACCCTATACTGTTTGTTTGGTTTGACTTGTCATCAGGCTGGGGACTGAAGGAATTTATTCCTATCTTCCTTTTTAAAACTCTAAAAATGTAAGGTATATTTTTTCTGGGGGGGGGGGGTGAAGAAAGTGCAACACGTGAAAATTGTACTGTATTTCTTTGATATTTTTTGCCGGTTGCTTGAGTTCCAGTTAACTGAGAGTTTACTGTACATAAAAAAAAAATACCAACAAAAAATTGGGAAATAAACTATGTCTGCCAAGCTGATAACAATATTGTGGAATCAAGTCACAGCAAGCCCATTCAAAACTGCAACAGAAAAAGCAAGTGCAAAAATACTCAATATGCTGCAGCCCTAACTTCCTCAAACACAAACAAATACTGGAAGTCACATGATAAGTTGTCTGAAATGGCAATTCACCAAGGACCACACTTCAAAAATTGAAGAATACTATCCTAAAACACTGACATGCTGTGGAGAAGTTTCAAAATGACAAAGATCACTGCAGCTTGGAGCATACTACATTGAAAGTCCTTAACAAGCACAGATAGCTGAATGTACAAAAAACATTTTAGTACTAAGCTAACTGCCCTTGTGAGCCATTTTAAGCTTATCCAATTATCCCTTGGGAGACTCAAACTCTGCACCTTGTGTTTGCAAGGCAAACACCTTAACCATTAGGCCACCCTCCAAACCCTCAGCTGCAGTTTTGTCTGACCTTCTGAAAGGTAGGTAAAAGGTAGAGGGCTTGCCCGATAGATTTCTAGCCACTACCAATACCCTAAACCTTAGTCTAAACAGGCAAGAGTATCCTAGATTCTGCTAACTAGAGGTTTCCTCAGTTTTCCGGGGAATGACAGAGACCTCAGAAAACCTGGAAAATCTAATTCTTTGTTACATTTATAGCCCAAGACAAATGTCAAAGAAATAAATGAATACAAATTCGAGAATGAACAAAACATGAACACTGGGTACTCCGCACTCATCCGAAGTCACTTGAAAGGAACTAGAGGCAGATTAACAACTGATCATATCTTCACAGAAAAAAAGACCGATGGCTTAAGCATTTTACTACATGGCACCAGCAAAGGAAGACCTACATTCAAGGGGAATGTCCTAAAAGTGGTGACAATCAGGACAGAATGGAGAGCAACCATGTAAAGCAAAGTCCATTAAGAAATACTATGGCAGTGGTGGACTTATGAAGAATCAACTGAAGAGTGCAAGATAAGTGATGCATATCCCGGCAACCTGGGAAAAACTTAATGTGCTGAGCAATTGCAATAACAGCAGCATCAATCCTGCAGGACATTAAAGGTGGACCTCGTCATGTAAGCATACAGTACAATTGTGCAAGAAAATACAGTTCTGTAACATCTTACCAGAGCAGATGTCTTTTTCTTCACTTTTGCAGTATTTGTTACAGAAGGGATGTCCAGCCCTGGGAAGCCCGTTGCTCGGCCAGTATAAATAGCTTAATAGATCTTGTTTGCAAAATAGCTTAATAGATCTTGTTTGCACCATACATCACATTTATGCTCCCCACACAGAATGTCAGGCATAAAAGGGACATATGGATGGAACCACCTAGAACTGAATTGCCCCAGAAAAGAACAGGCATCACAGGACAATATCCAGAAGGAAAAAATGCAGAATAAACAAGAGGGGGTTGGAGGGAAGGAGCGAATACTGCAGTGAAGAGGACATCTACTGTTATGGTAAGATTTTACACAACTGCACTATGTCCTTCTACATCACTGTTGCAGTATTCCAAAATCAAGGGAGAGTAAAAAAGCTCAAGAAACAGAATGGGAGGTGGAAGGCTAAGAAGAACCCACAACAAACCCATATGAAATGGTTTCAGCAAAACTTGCTCTGGCCCTAGTAACCGTATATAACTTAAAATCATTAGTAAATGCATGCAATGAAGACCAAGTAGCAGCTTCAAAGATGGAATTGGTGTCCAATCCCTTAAAGAGGGCTCCAGAAGAGGCAACAGCCTTAGTGGAATGAGCTCTAACAGAAGCAGACAAATTTTCCATTAAAAGAAAAGGAAAAAAGGAAATGGCCATAGATATCCAGGAGGAGATGGTTTGCTTCGAAACAGACAAAACCAAAGACCTTGGATGAAAGAAAACAAAAAGCTGATCAGACTTATGAAAAGTCATTGTTTTATCTAAACAGAACCTAAGCTGCCTGTGCAAATCCAAGGTATGCAGGACCCTCTCAATAGCACATTGCAGAGAAGGGAAAAGGAAGGGAGATGTGCAGACTGATTCACAGACAAATCAGTGACTACCATGGACGTAAAAGAAGGATTAGTATGAAGGGGCAACCTGTTCCTATTAAAAAAAAAAAAAGGAATGGCTATAAAGGCCTGGAAACCTTCAGAGCAGAAGTAAGAGCCAGTAACACAACAGTATTCCAGGTACAATGTTGCAAAGAAGCAGAATCTGCAGGCTCAAAAGGAGCCTGAGTCAATTTTTCCAATACAAAATTAAAGTTCCAAGGAGAAAGAATGGACTTTCTTAGAGGCCTAATATGTAGGACTGTCTAAGAAATTGCTTGAACTCAAAACGAGAAGTCAAAGGAGGATTCTAGGGCAGACAAGCAGAAATGGATGACAAATAGGCCTTCACAGAAGAATAGGTCAAGCCAGACTGCTTCATATCACACAAATAAGACAGGCCCAGAGACCTCCAAGTGAAAAAGGGTCCTGGTTACAAACATGGAACCAGACTGAAAATCTCTTCCATTTGGACATATAAGATTTTCTGGTTGAGGGCTTCTTTGCCTCATATAAAACCCTGAGAACATCCACAGAGAGACGCCTGAAAGGGATCAAAACTCTATCACCCCCGATATCATTTGCAGAGTGGACACATGGGGATGAATGAGAGACCCCTTGTCCTGTTTGATGAGATCCACCCGGTGAGATAACTTGTGATGACTGGCCCGGCCAGATGCATTAAGAGGGAGAACCAGTGCTGTCTCAGCCAAAAGGGAGTATTGAGCAAGATTTTTGGGGAGTCCAGCTGAACCTTCTGCAGGATGTTTGGAAGTACAGGAAGAGAAGGGAAAGCATAAACAAACCTCTCCTTCCAAGGAAAAGAAAGGGCATCGGTGAACAGGTATTGAGAAGGGACCGGAGGCTGAAAGGGCCAATCTGAGTTGAATGTGAATTGTTAAATCCACTACTTGAATTCCTTCTTGAGACAGGGAAGGAGAAGTACATTGAAATTCAGAGGGTGATGGATGCTGCAGCCAAACTGACTTGAGGTAACACTGAAGCTTCCACATATGCAGTTTTGCAAGAGGAATCACAGGAATAGAAGAGGTCATGAATCACAGGGTCCGAAAAAACTCCTTAATTGGCATGGTAATCAGAGGAAGAAGAGACTGAAAGAAGGCTGTCAATGACAATACCTTTGGAGGTAGAAGAGAGACCAACACTGGCCCTGTCTGAATCCTGCATCCAGATACACATAATCCTGAGAGGTACTCAAGATGGGATTTTGAAGTTGATAGTAAACCACAAATTTTGAAGGAGAGAGACTGAACTGCAGATCTTGCAACAATTGGCTGGCAGAAGGCGGCTTAAGCAACAGGTCATCTAGATAAAGAAAAATCTGAATGTATTGGAGCCTGTGGAATGCAATCACAGGAGTTAAGACATTTTGTGAATACCTTTGAGGCAGTAAAGAGGCCAAAGGGCAAAGCAGAGAACTGAAAATGAAAGGAAAATACAGAGAAATGTAAACAACTTCATGAAGACAGGGTTAATAGGGATATGAAGGTAAGCATCATTTAGATTCAGTAACACCAGAAAAGCCTGGGGTAATAAAAGAGGAAACAGAGTTTGAAGAGTAAGCATCTAAAAAGAAGGGATATTGAGAAAGGTGTTGAGCTGGGAGATCCAAAATAGGTCTTCAAGTGCCCGCCTTTCAAGGAACCAGGAACAGCCTGGAATAAAAAAACCCTTCCCACTTGGGAAGAGGGGACAGGTTCAATGGTCCCTTGGCTTAACAGGGACCGTAAAACATCCAGTAAATGAGGAAGTTGTCTAGAGGTGGTTGAGGAATCCCAGAAAAATGAGGGAGAGATTTCCATACCGTGATGTAACCCTGACGGATGACAGAAAGAACCCAAGAGTCTGAAGAAATGAGACTCCAATTTGGAAGACAAAGTGAGACAAAGGGATAAAGGAATCTTGTCTGAAGGCAGGTTGGGCAGTGAATTGTCAAAGAGAAGCAGGCTTATCAGATAAAGGAGACTTTTGGGCCACAGAAATCTGAGAAGCCTTAGCAGAGGAGGTCCCCCTCACACCCTTAAAGGCCTGGCGGGGGTTGCTTGAGAACAAAAGCAGACCTAAAAAGACAATACGTCTGAACTTGAGGACAGGTTCATAGGTGTGTACTAGGCTAATGGCCCTGCAGCCTTTACAAGTCTAGCTCATAGATGTGCCCTGGCATCATGCCACCTGATGTTAGTTCCCAGTGCCTCTATCAAGTAGAGTCACTGCAGTGATCCCCGGGATGAACTTTCTATTTCCCATCCACTCATCAAGATTTCTCTAAGACGGCCAGTGAAGTGCTCTGCTTGACATGTATAGGAAGTCTATTCCAGAACATGGGCAATCTTTGGGTGAGGAACCTTTCCCTCGAGCATGTTCTGTTGATTGTGGTAATGAGACTGAATGTGTGGTGCAGAGAGATTTGGATTTCCTTATATGTAGCATTTCTAACAGTTATAAATAATCCAGTAAGCACCACATAAGAACGCTCCCAGAAAAATAAAATGGAACAGGAAAACAAGGAGCATACTACCACAGACAAATAGAGCTGGGTCATTCATGGCTTTGTAAGTCAAGCAGAGATCGCGTCTTAGTAGACAATATGAGACAGAGAATAGCTGGAGTTTTTTGAGTCTGTCCATGTAGAACATCTGTCTAAGGCTCAGGATCCCCTTTGTGAGGTACTTTTGTGGTCTTTCCAGCTGTTGCATGTGTCTAGTGAGGTACATGCCAAATAGGGTATTATACTCGATGACTGGCCTAATGAGGGAAGAGTAGATAGAGATGATGACTTCTTTCTTCCTGGATGCAAAACCCTTGGTAATGAGATGTGTCACACAGAAGGACTTTCTGACCACAGTGGCAATGTGGTGGTGGAAGGAGAGGTAGCTGTCATCTTGTGTTCCCAGATCTCTTATAACGCCTTCAGTGTTCATTGGGCTCCCATCGATGTGGTAATTAGTGGAAACTGACTTTTTCCCAAAGGGGGTGACACATTTTCTGGCATTAAGCTTAAGGCCATGGTTTCGACACCAGTCATTGGTCTTAGTGAGGCCTTTCTGTAGGATGTCTACATCACTTGAGGAGTTAATAATGGCTCCCAGCTTGCAGTCATCTGTGAACTTGGTCAGCCAGAGTCCCTCCATATTGGCCTGGATGTCTGAGAAGCAGATGCCATATAGGAGAGATGAAAATATGTTTAAGGTCTTGTAAGGCTTTGCCTTTCTCTTGAAGAGACTTAAAACATGTCAGCATTAGCAGTTTCAAAAAGATGAGTATTATCCAAAGGAACATCCAACAACGTTGCCTTAATACCTTCAGGAAGAGATTGGTGATGAAGCCAAGAACAAATGCCTCATGACAGACCCAAAAGCTGCAGCCCTAGAACAGGCATCGGCAGCATCATAGCTACACTTAGAGTGGCAAGCCACTTGAGAAAGAGATCCTAAAAAAGATAACACAGGATTTACCATCAAAATCAGGGAGGGCAGAGATAACCAGAAAAGCCTGAGCAATCAAGCCCAGAGCATACCTGGTCATGTAGGTCTGGTAATTAATAGTCCTAAAGGCCACAGTAGAAGCAGTGAGAACTTTCTTGCCAGTCCTCTCCATTGCCCTGCCATCCTTATTAGAAAGCCAATATCTGGAAGGTTTGTCAGAAGAGACTGACACCACAGCAAGATCAGCATAAAGATAATTAAATAAAAATAAACAAATCTGTATAAATTTTATATACCCTATCAGGTTTCTTAAGAGCAGGAGGCTGAGAATCAGGAGACCTGGAAGTAGCAATGAAAGTGTCTAACAAAGCAGCCAACACAGGAGGAACTGTCAATGGTTTAGGAATATCCACCTGAAGCAACTCATATCATCTTCTCTGAATATGAGACACTAAGAATCCCACTTAGAGAATTCCATAATTCTAGCAATTGGGCCCCCAAAGGACAATTCCTCAAAAGGAGACTCAGGATTAGCAGAGTCCTCTTTATCAAAACCATAAGCCAAAGGTGAAGGCATCTGTAGGGAATAGGACAAAGACCCCTCACCACACAGGGAATCCTCATCCAGGGAATCTAGTTCTCTAAATCTTTTAGAAGAGGTAGAGGTCCAAGAATGAGCAGGTACTGAAACCCCTTGAAGAGGCTTTAAGGCCATTAAGCCAGAGAACAAGCCCTGAATAAACTCCTGCTATTCCCTTTGAAGATCCTCAGGACAAACTGAAACATGCTTCAGTTTTTGTCATTTCTTAGAAGGGATATCAACCCTAACAAATACTGGAGGTTCTGACCCTTGGCAAGACTTGGAACGAGAACCTGACAGGTCCTCCCTGACCAATATGTGCAGAATCCCTCTAGGACCCTCTGAGATAATCAACCGCATTGCTCCCTTGACATTTTATTTACTCAACATCTATTTACCAGGATAGTCTAACTGGGACAGAGCTCATTTTCAGCAGAGGCCCATAGTGAAATGCTCCAGACATGCCTTTAGAACATGGGAAGAATTCAGAGCACCTGGGGGAAACCCACAGGAATGGAGGAGAACATGAAGACTCTGTACAGAAGGCCCCCAGCTGAGAATCAAACCAGAGAAGCTCTTGCTGTGAGGAAACAATGCTAATCATTCCACCAATGCATGGCCCGACATCCAGAGAGGACGTCTGCAAAGCCTCTGAGGACATGCAAAAAGATGGATCCATGCTAGCCTCCAGTGGAACTGTGGCAAAGGAATCCAATGTAAACACCAAACAACCTACAGAGCTATTACCTTCTTCTAGAGAGATATCTGGAGGCTAGACAGCTAAAGAATATGGCTGAGATTTCTTTGCCTTCTTAGCTAGTGGGAGTATCTCGGGGTTAAAGGATTCTGCCATGGTACTCTGCGCTGTCTAAACTGTTGGCTTTTCAAGATAAATGGCCAGGGAAGACAAACAGCTTCTGAGCATCTTAGGCACATACTGACATTTTCCTCTCTTGACATGAACTCTAGGTAGTGATTAAAAATACAAGAAAGTAAAATAAAAAATAACAATAACCCCAACAGGGCACTTATCTGTTGTTGCCAAATATTCAGTACAGAAACAAAGTGTTCAAACCAGCTGGGAAAAATTGGCATTTGAATTGGTGGCAAAGGTAGTTCTAGACAGTTGCAACTGCATGTCCCTTTTATATCCTACATTCTGTACAGGGAAGCATAAAAGTGATGCATGGTGCAAACAAGTTAAGCTTATTTAGACTGGCTGAGCAACAGGGTGTATCTGGATAGGACAAACCTTCTTTAACAAATACTGCAATAGTGATATAGGAGGGCATCTCACCATAACAGTATATGTCTTACTGATCACTGTTGTAGTATTCCATCCAAACCTCCATCCCCTCTTCATATTCCTCTCCCCCTTTGCTTTAACCCCTGCTCTGTTAAATGGAAATGGGGGAGCTGTCTTGGCTATTTAAGCTACATCCCTCCTAGCTGACCAGTCTCCTCTCTCATTAGTCTTCAGGCCGCTGATGTAGAGGTAGTCTGAGGATCCACACTCCTACTTCTGTCTCTATATAACCAAACTCATACAAGCTGAGGTCATATGTCAGATGTACAACCTAGGGAAGGTAAAATTTTGGTACCCCAGCTGGATATCAGCAGTGACAACCCATATATCCAGAGTACTGGCAACAGTTATGAGGACATCTACTGTTATGGTTAGTTCTTACACAATTGTACTATGTCTTGACTGAAATCACTGTTGCAGTATTCCTGACATATGGGTGATTCCTAGAGCTGAAGGAAGTGACTGGCTGCTACAGAGTTTTCCAGCAGTCTGGAAAGATCTGACAAGATAAAGACTGTCCTGGACTAGGAAAAAGCATACATTTTGTAGTATTTGGTGAAGGTGTGGACAGAGGACCAAATGGCAGTCTCTAAGACCCAGAGTCTGTTTCTTTGTGAAATGCCCCATTGAAATGTACTTTAGGACAAGATGGCAAGGACTTACCATAGTGTGAGTAGCAGAGTAAGGGAGATCCATAGAAATCCAAGCTGCAACTGTTTGGGGACTGGCTATCCCAGCTTATGGCTCATAAATAATACAAACAGCTGGTCAGTCTTTCTGAAGGAAAGTTTAATCCAGATAAAACCAGAGCTGTCTGTGTATTTCCTGAGAATGTAAGATCCCTACCATATTGTGGATTGGGAAAATTAACAACCTGATTGAGGGACAGCTTTTTCACCACCTTTGGCATGAAGGATTGATTAGGCCAGAGAGCCACCCTGTCCTTGAGAAATAGGAAAATGGGTCCGGCCATGACAGCTTGTAACTCAAACTCTCCAAGCACAGGTGAGAGACAAGAGGAGCACAGTTTTCCAACTTCAGGATTTTAGAGAAGTGGAAGATGCTGGCTCAAAAGGAGGCAGTGGTAAGGTTTTCTAGCACAAAACTAAGATCCTAAGTGGAGATGGGTTTTCTTGGTGGGTTAAGATGCAGGACTCTACTGAGGAAGAGCTTGACTTCCTCCACGGTCATAAGTGGAGACCTTACAGAGAAGTGGGCATTGACAGGTTTACAAATGAGGTTCATATAAGTGTAGGCCAAACCTAGTCTAATTTGTTCAAAGAGATACTACAGTACAGCTGGAAAGTACAGTTGTGTATGCTTACCATAAATGAGATGTTCAAGTGTATTCAATATTGCAGTCCTGACTGATGGGATTTCACTACTGTGGAAGCTCTTTTGCTGGTCCAAATGCCAATGAATATTTCTCCTCTTCCTGAAGCCAGCCGATGCCCTTTCCGATGTCAAAACATGTGGATATAAAGGGAGTCAGTCGGCGCCTTGACATCAGTACTTTCTTGTCCCCAACAAGTAGGATCCCACTAGCAGATTCCTAAAATCAGGGGCCTAGACTCAGTGGCTCCAGAGTATGTGCCAAGGAGGAGGGAGCATCCTGGAACTAGAAAAGAGAGTAACCACTCCTATCCCACAGGCAAGAGAGGATGGGAGGAGGGAAAGAACACTGCAACAGTGAATGCACTCTAACATTTACATTTATGACTGCGTACACAACTTTAACTTTACCATGTTCTTCGTGTTTTACTGTTGCAGTCCTGACTAATGGGATGACTCCTAAAGCTGAAAGATAGAAGGATTAAGGAGAGGATAGGATGACTTTCAAGATGGCAGTGGCAAACTCTGCTCTGGACCTTGAAAAGGTAGGGAAACAGTAATGTTTGGTGAAGATAATCACAGAGGACCAAGTAGCGGCCTCAAGAATGTCCTTAGTGGCCACCCCTTTAAGAATGGTAGCAGATGCAGCAGCAGCCCTAGTGGAATGTGCCCTCACAGGATCTGGTGGCTTCTTACCATGATGGCTGTAGCAAAATGAGATACAGTGGCAGATCCATTTGGAGATTGTTTTAAGACTGGTATCCCCTCAGAGCTACTTGGAAAAGCCATAAAAAGCTGTCTGATTTGACATTCTTGGTTCTATCCAAGCAGTAACGCAGTCGTCTATGCACAGAGTATGGAGGAACCTTTTTCCCTTGCTTTGAGGATTAGGAAAGAATGTAGGCAAGTGTCTGGTCTGGTTTAAAGAAATCTGTCACCACTTCAGCCATAAAGGATTTGCCCCAAGAGAAACCCCGTCTGGGTGGGAAATGATGAAAGATTCCACACACATAAGGGCCTGAAGCTCTAAAACCCTTCTGGTTGAAGTAATAGCAGGAAAACTGACTTCCAGGTGAGGAATTTTATATCTGGGGAAGCAGTTGTCTCAAAAGGTGGGAGGTTCAGCTTCTCCAGAATGAAAGCAAGATTTCAGAGGGGGTGTACTGGTTTCCTTAGGGGCCTAATGTGGACAAACCCCTCTCAGGAACTGTTTCATGAGAGGATGGGGAGAGAAGGTTGAGAAGGCAGATAGGCTGAAATAGCTGAAGCGTGGATCTTACAGTAAAATCCCTTCATAAGTACAACAGGATTAAAGGGATCTGTACTTGTTGAGAGCTGTGTTCCTTTTGTCTGCACTGTATAATGAATTGCTTTCATTTAGCAAAGTATGAATTTCTACTGCTAGGTCTCCAGGCTTCCTTGTCAAGGGGTATCCCACTTTCATGGGATCAAGGTATCATCCAAGCTGTCAAGTTGACCATGTTCAGGTTGGGGTGTATACTGGTGCCCTTGTTCTTTGTCAACAGGTCCACTTGCTGGGACAGCAGAAATGGTTCCCTGTTGGTTAAGCTGAGCAACAGAGGTACCAGTGCTGCCTTGGGCAAAATGGGGCTATCAGAATGACTCCCAGCACTTCTTTCCCTTATCTTTGGCAGTACCCTGGGAAGCAAGAGTACTAGGAGGAAGGCATAGAGAAATAGGCCTGTTCAAGGGAAGGAAAAAACATCTGTCTACTAGGATAATCTAGTTTTGGTCCTGGAGCAAAACTTTTTCAAGTGAGTTACTTTCTTTGGTGGCAAAAAAGGTGTTACCTGTGGCACACCCCATTCTTTGGCTATGCTAAGAAACACTTCCTGATGCAGTTGCCTCTTGTGGGGAATCCAACAAGCCCTTGCCGAGGTGATCTGCCCATTGAATGTTCTCTCCTAGTAGGCACTGAACCAGACTGTGCTGTCCAAGGGAGCTTGCTGTTTCTGAAAGGTCCACAGCTAGACAACAAAGTGGGTAAGACTGACTCCCCCTGTCACAAACCATGGTGTCCTATTTTTACCAGGGGGATTCTTGATTTCCATTGTTCTTAGAAGGCAATCAGGCCTTTCTGGGTTACCTTCAGTTCTTTTAGGTTGACATATTTATTTTTGAACAGAGAATCACATCTGCCTTGAAAGTTGCTGTAGTGGGATCCCCAGGCTATTTCAGAGGCATCTGTTGTCAGACTTTGGCCTAGACGGATCAATATGAAAGGAAGGCCCAGATTGTTGAAGCATGCTTTGGTCTACCAGGAAAACTCTTTCCTGAGATAAGGAAAAAAGGTTTACCCTGAAGGTGAGAAACTGAGAATGTTGGCACACCACACATTTCCGAAATACCACTGCAGTTTCCTCATCTGTAGTCTGGCCAGTGGGATCATGAAGATGCAATGTAACCCAGGGCTCTGAAATACTCTCTGGCTGTGAGGTGTTTCCTGACAAGGAGTCTTTTGAAGTACAAAGCTAGAAAAGCTAAACTTGTCTGAAAGAAGGAAGGCTTTTTAATGAGTCAAGTCCAGTAAAGCTCCCAGTAACATAATCCTGTTTGAGGGGTTGGTCTTAGCTTTTTGGTACTGATGGTGAACCCACCTGAAGTCAGTATATTTTGCATGAAAAAGTAGATCTGTTTTGTTTTTGTAGATAGGTTGCCATCACTGGGGCTAGGCATTTTGTGAAATCCCTGGGTATAGTAGACAAGCCAAAGGGTAGAGCACAGAAATGATAATGCCTCACACTTGCATGAAGTTAAGAACATTGTGTGAGATTATTCTACTAGGATGTGGAGATATCCATCTTTTAGATCTAGGTTACAATGAGTGCACTGGGGGAGATCACAGACAGTAGTTTTTGTAGTGTTAGCATTTTGAATTTTAGGGCCTACAAAAATCTGTTGAGCCTTGACAGGTCTAGAATTGGCCTCCAGTCACCCTCTTTTCTGGTAACAAAAAAAGTCTGGAGTAAAAACCTTTTCCTTGTAAAGAGATTGGTACAGGTTCCACCGAGCCTTGGGTGCCCAGAAGTGTATTTGCTTTAAGGCCTCTGCCTTTTGGTTTGGAGGAATATCTGGGAAACAAGAAAAAAATAGGGACTGTTTGAACTGGAGTTAATAACCTCTGATTTTCAGAACCCACTGATCCCTGGTAATGAGTCCAGTTCTTGAAAGAGGGACAGTCACCCTCCTAATCTGGGAAGGGAAGAAAAAGAACTGTTTTCATGGATTTGGCCTTATCCTCCACTAAGCATGGCCTCAACCTTAGGACTAACAGGAAAGTCTTTGTCTAAAGCAGCATCCAGGAGACTGCTCCCTCAGCTAGGCATGCCTTGTAATGATGGATCTGTGGCTGCTGCCCTGCTGGAAGCTTCCAGCCATAGTCAAGGAGTGCTTAGCTACATGAGAGTAAGAGAAGTCCAGCAGCTCCTTTGACAGGGCCTTATTTTCAATCCCCCCCAATTTTTGTTTCATCGGGTCTAAAATGGTTTCCTGACACTTCTCCATATAAAACTGGCAGTTCAAAACCCTCATGACAAGGGTAGCAGACATGTGGATTTATTCCAAACCTAAGACTCTGCTTTCTCTGTCCATTTTTAAAGTTTTTTTTGGAAGAAATAGCTTTGCTCCTTTAGGAAAAAGTCACCCACTGCAGGATCTGCCACAGGGTTCTTAAAATGGTGTTTGTGGGAATCCAGAACTCTGTAAAATCTGTCAGGTTTCCGATGAGCAGGGGGAAGGAAGTCTAGTTGCAAAGAGGAATCCAGCAAAACATCACCCACCACCTCTAAAACTGGGGGATGCCAAAGGGTTTATGCTTAGGAAGACTTAGAAATCCCCCAACTCTCTTCTTGGATTGTGATTAGTCCTGTGCTTCCTATTTGAATTGTTCACCAGATATGTAAAGTTTATCCAAAGGATTTATCCTGGTAGCAGTGGTGGGGGAGCACAGGCAAAGTTCTCCTCAGAATCAGAATCCCCATAGGAAGCAGTAGATACACCTTCCTCAAAAGTGGATTACTCCTCCAGATTCTAGACAGAAAATACATGTGGTGGTGTGGAGGAGTATCCCCACTTTCTTTTACCAGAAGATTCAAGGGGAGGGATTCTCAGGATCTGACCAAGAAAATTCAGCCAACCAAACTAGGTCTTGTTGACAAGCTTGAGTTTTGGAGCCGGTAGAGAAGGGGCAAGGAGAATAAACCTTTTTTAAGACCTTAGACCTTAGGCCAAAGGCCAACATCCACACTAGGACTCAGATGCAGAAGGGCAACTGACTCCAGAGGATGATCAACCAAGGCAATCTCCTAATGAGAGACCATTGTCAGTTTTAGAGTGGTTGTTGGAAGCCAGTACCTGAAAAAGGGTCCCAGACCCAACTGACAAGCCAAGTCCTTCAGCTTGTAAGAAAGTATGACTTGGTGAAGTGGTAGACTCCAAACAAGTACTGATATAGGCCTGTGCCACAACTTCAGTCATTGAAGAGGACTGCAAAGATCTCTCATCTTTAATCACAAGCCTGGGAGGACTGCGAATGAAGAACGACTTAGCAGAGGCCCTAAGTTTGGGGCACTTTTCCTTTTAATGCCTAGGGAAACCAACTTAGTTTGACTGATGGTATGTGTAGGCCCTAGCGACTCATTGAAATGTTTAGCTAAAATCTCAGCCCTATGCTTGACTTCTACTAAAGCTAGCAGAAGACAGAGAGGAATGTAGTGTTCAGGACCAAAACAAGTCAAACAAAAGGAATGAAAGTCCCGGAGTGGTATCCGTTTGCCACAGCGGACACAATTATCTTTCTCTGACATTACTCAAACACGAGAAATTCCCCAATGGTGTATGTGAAGGCTGCCAGCCTAGCCAGAGAGAATTTTATAGATAATTCTGTCATTTGCAAATATAAATGTTGAAATAAATGAAAGAATATGCTGTAAAAAGATGAACTTCAAAAAACAACATTGCCCTCTGCTGTAAAGAAAGCAAAGACAAACATTTCATCTCTGTCCTTTGAAGTTAAAGATTCAGAGTCATACAGTCTGGGCTAGCACATTCTTTCTATTGTTTTAACTAAGAGTTAGCTTGCTAGATTTAAACATGCAAATGTATTTTTATTGCTCTGGTTTCTTACTAGGTGCAAAAGAAAGTAGATGCAGTTTCTGTTGGCCTGGGAACCCCCGGAAGGGTGAATAATGATGTAATGTTTATCAGAACTGCAGTTTTAATTTAAACAGAGAGAACCAGAGATTAAGCATTTTTGTCTTGACTATCCAACTCATCAGCACTGTCTTGCTCATATGTAAGTTATCTTAGACTTGTGTTTTCTTTTAGAAATAGGAACTAGAAAGACTAGACTGTGTTTTTTCTATGATGTCAGAACTGTGCTACTGAATTATTTTAAGTATTTATGTGTGATCTCTGAACTCTTGACTAGCACTGTGTAGTAGAAAGTATTGTCTTGTGGTTTTAATTATTTATTAAATATTTTAAAACCTTTTAACTGTGGCTGGTTTGTGTAGAGATAAGTTAAGCTCTAAGAGTACATTGCACGTATATAAGAATCCTGTACAAAGTCACTCCAAGAAGCCTTGACTGTTTAGTTATACTACCAACTGGATAATAATATTGCACAGTAATAATTGGACACCCTTTTAAGGGCCCTTGAGTAACAGATAATTATTAGTGGGTGGTGGCAAGTGGTACTACCATATAGTCTGGGTAAAAGGGGCACAGCTGGAGAACCTGTGCCAGCATTTGCCAGGAGTGTTTGTGTGGTTGTATAAACTCTTCTCAAAGTGTGTGTGTCAGCTACATGGGCAGGGACATGAAGCACTGGTTGGACAGAGATGGTGCTAGAGGTTTTAGTGTGCCCACTAGGCTGAGATCTGGACCCTATAGCTGTGCCAGTGGAGAGTCTTACTGGGGACTTGGAGATCAAAAGAGCAACCAGCCCCGGACTGACTGTGATCTCTCTGTGATATTAAGGGAAATTGCACTTTACTGTGTGTATTTGTTATCCTTTCCTCTTATATGAGATGCCCTCTCTGGTGTTAGTGGTGAGGATTGAGGCTCCTTGATTGCTGGGCCAGGGCATGGACATCACATTTGTGGTGGCAGTGGTTGGGATATCCTCACATTTGTGTTTGTCAGCAGTGGGATAGCCACATTACATATTAATTAATTGGCAAATACTAATTGGCTTGTAGTGGTGTGGGTAGAGTGAATCCTGTAGCTTGTGTACAGTGAGCTCTGAATGTGTTTTTGTAATCTAAAACAGCCACGCAGTGAATACTCAAGAGTTCAGATCACAATTGTTTTATTTCTTTTGTTAGCTTAGGGTGAGCAGGCAGCATGTCAGCAGAAGAGTATGGAAAATTGACAACAAGCCAGCTGGCGGAGATTTGCCAGGCTAGGGGACTGGTGCACGGAAACCTGACTAAGGCAGACCTGATTTCAGCCTTGGTTACAGCTGCATCAGAAAACAGCAACCAGGAGGACAATCAGACTGGCAGTGGAGATATAATACCTTCAGAGAATGGACAGCTCAACCTTCCTGCAGTGGACTTAAAAATCAAGCTGGAGCTAAAGAGACTTGAGTTGGAGGCCAGGAGTGTTGAATTAGAAGCAGCTGAGAGACTGAGGTGTCTAGAGAGTGAGGAGAATGAGAAACTGCTACACCTAGAAGCTGAAGAAAAAGAGAGGCAGAAGCAGCATGAGAAGAAGATGCTGACTCTTCGCCACAGTCATGGAGGTAATGGAGAAGGGAGTAACTGGACCCCAGAAGCACAAAAGGTCAGTAAATTTCTTCCGCAGTTTAAAGAGGGGGATCATTTTGATAGTTTCATTCATATGTTTGAGAGGGTATGTAAACAGTATGAAGCTGACCAAGGGCTATGGGTACAATTCCTGACCCCCTTACTCCACGGTAAAGCTGTAACTGTATTATCTAAAATGTCTGACATTACATGTTTTGATTATACTGCTGTTAAGAAATGTATTTTAGAACTGTTTAAGCTAACACCTGAAATGTATAGGAAAACGTTTCGTGAGCAAAGATGCAAGGCAGATGAAAGTGTGTGTGAATATGTTGCTGAATTCAGCACTTATTTCCATAGATGGGTGAGTGGATGTCAGGTCACCACTTTTGAAGGGCTGGCAGACCTTTTGGTGAGGAAACAAGCCCTTAGTACTTTGCCTGAGGACATGAGGATCTGGTTAGCTGATAGACAATGTGCTACTTCAGATGAGTTGGGGAAGAAGGGAGACCTATACCTGGCAAGCAGGGCAGCCCAGCACAGGAAGGGGACCCCAGTACTGCTCATGGGTCTAAAGGAACCCATGGTGGGCAGCACAGACTGCCAAAACAGAATCTGCCAGTAGCAGGGGAAGTCACTAGTCCAAGTACACATCCAGGTGCTAGGGTTGTTTTGAATGCAACCAGTGGGCCATGTGGCATACAGGTGTCCATGGAGGCAAGGTGTGGAACCAAAGGTAAGGGAGCCAGTGAGTGGGAAGGACAAAATGCCAATAGTAAGTCATCTTGAGACAACAGGGGTACTGATCTACCATCCTGCAGATGTCTTGATAAGGATGGATTTGGATGAGGCAGTACCATGTACTTATGCAGTTACATGCGGTCAGGCTAGGAGACAAGCAGGTAAGTCTGGTAGCCTGGGAGAGACCCAGACAGACTGCATACTTACAGCCAGGACTGGTAAGGTGGTTACTTCAGGGAGGGAGCTATTCTGTAGCAGTGAAACTGAACTTGAGTCACAGTTGCTTGTGGGTACTGATGGTCCCTTGGACAGAGTGACTGCAAAGATAGAGGTGAGTAGTAGTACCCAGGCTGACAGTGAGCCACCACTGTCAGAGGATGCCAGACTTCCTGTGGAAGGGGAGCTAGAAAGGGTTACAAGGAGAGAGATGAGACAGGCTCAGCTCTCAGACCCCACATTGCAAGGCCTAAGGCAGGTAGCTATGGAGGCACCTGATTCTCAAGGAAAAAGGGAATCTGTATACTGGGACAAAGGGATACTACACAGAGAGTGGACCCCTGAGGGAGGGCAAGAAGGTGGGAGAGTGCAGCAGTTGGTAATGCCCACAGCCTACCGCCTGGCACTTCTAGCCATAGCCCATATTCCCTTTGCAGGTCATATGGGCATAAAACATAAAAAGAGGCGTATTATGCAGAACTTCTATTGGCCTGGGATTTTTAGAGATGTAACAGGGTACTGCAGGATGTGTGAGCAATGCAAAAGGTAAGCAAGTCAGGAGATAAGGTGAGAGCTCCTTTGATGCCTTTGCCTGTGATTGAGGAGCCATTTCAGAGGGTAGCTATGGATACTGTGGTTCCTCTGACTACCCCAAATTCCACAGGGTAAACGTATATCCTAGTGGTAGTGGATTATGCTACATGATACCCTGAGGCAGTGGCTTTGTCCTGCATTAAGGCAGAGAAGGTGGCAAATGCTTTGTTAGAGATTTTCAGCAGGGCAGGTTTCCCAAAAGAAATACTGACAGAGGTACCAGTTTCATGTCTGTCTGCTGGCTTGTCTGTGGAAGTCCTGTGGGGTGAAGCACGTGAAGACCATCCCCAGACTAATGGTCTTGTTGAGAGGTTAAACTCTACAATCAAGTCCATGCTATGGGTATTTGCAGATCAGTTTAAGAGAAAGTGGGACAAATATTTGCCCCATCTGTTGTTTGCTTACAAAGAAGTTCCCCAGGAATTCACACGTTCTTCACCCTTTGAGTTGCTGTATGGGCATAGGGTGAGGGGACCTCTAGATTTAATTTGAGATGAGTAGGAAGGTGAGTGCGAGTCTCACAAGGAGTCTGTTGTGGCATACATTCTAAACCTCAGGGCAAGGCTCAGGGAACTCATGGGCTTGGCCCAGGAAAACCTGGCAGAAGCCCAACAACAGAAAAAGGTGTGATATGACAGGAATGCTCAAGCTAGAGAGTATGCTGTGGGGCAGCAGGTAATAGGTCTCATTCCTCAGACACAACAAGCTGCAAGCAGCTTGGGATGGTCCATACAAGGTGGTAAGAAAGGTAAGTGATGTTAACTACATGGTGGAACTGCTAGGCAGATGGCAGGGGCACAAATTGTACCATGTTAACATGATGAAACCTTACCATGATAGAGAGGCCCTTGTGCTGAGCATTTGCAGTGGATTGCAGGAGTTGTCTGAGGAAAATCTGGGGACTGATCTCCTTAGTGAGGCTTGGGGTGATACCTCAGTGGAAGGAGTAGCAATGTCCCAGCAGCTATCTCCTACCCAGGTTTAAGACATCCGAGCAGTGTTGCAGGAACATGGGGACATGTTCACAGGGAAACCAGGGTGCACCCACCTGGTGCAGCACTAGGTGGATACAGGACCCCAAAGGCCTAGTAGGCAGGCCCCTTATAGAGTGCCTGAGAGAGTCAAACAGACTCTGAGGGAGGAGGTACAGGAGATGTTGGAACTAGGGGAGCTAGAAAGGGTTACAAGGAGAGAAAGAAGGATGGCAGCACCAGGTTCTGTGTGGACTACAGGAAATTAAATAGTCACACAGAGTCGGATGCTTAACCCATGCCTAGGACAGATGAGGCCCTAGAGCAGATGGGTGGGACTAAGTATCTTACAACCATTGATCTTACCAAGGGTTACTGGCAGGTGCGTCCCTGACTCTCAGTGCTAGAGAGAAGTCAGCCTTTGTGACTCCTTTTGGCTTGTATGAGTTCACAAAGCTGCCCTTTAGGATGAAGAATGCCCGAGCGACTTTCCAGAGGCTGGTAGATAATATCCTAGCAAGAGCAGGAGGGTTTGTCCTTGCTTACCTAGATGATATTGCCATCTACAGGCATTCCCGGCCAGAGAACCTTCAGCATGTCAGGGAGATGCTAGGTAGACTACAGAGGGCAGGGTTGACCATTAAGCCGAGCAAATGTCAGGTGGGTATAAGTTTGTCCCCAGTTATAGTACCATAGCTGCTCCCCTCACAGACCTGACAAGGAAGAACAGGCCAGATAAGGTAGTGTGGACCCCAGCATGTGAGCAAGCATTCCAGAAGCTTTGGGAGGACCCCCTGTGTTAGCCAGTCCATGTTATAGCAAAGAATTTGTTGTGCAGGTGGATGCTTCGAACCATGGGGTGGGGGCTGTACTTAGCCAGATTTCTTCAGAGAGGAGGAGCACCCAGTGGTTTATCTCAGTCGTAGACTCCAACTCAGGGAGGAATGCTATGCAGCTGTAGAAAAGGAATGTCTAGCCATAGTGTGGGCATTGCAGAAACTTCAGCCTTATCTGTATGGAAGGAAATTCACTGTTATGACAGATCACAACCCCCTAATATGGTTAAACAGAGCTGGCCTGCAAAATGTCAAGTTGCTAAGATGGAGCCTAGGGTTGCAAGCACATATGTCAGTGCAGCACCACAGTGGGAGTAGCAATACCAATGCAGATGCGCTCTCAAGACAGGGAATGGGGTGAGTTACACTCAGATAGACCTAACCCTCTCAAGTGGTGTGTCTCAAGGGTCACTTGAAAAACAAGCTTGAGTTCTCCGGGGGGGGGGGTGGATGTGAAGGCTGCCAGCCTAGCCAGATAGAATTTTATAGATATTTCTGTCATTTGTAAATATAAATGTTGAAATACAGGCTTGTTTTCTTAAATGAAAGAATATGCTGTGAAATGTTGAACTTCAAAAAAATGTAACAACATTGCCCTCAGCTGTAAAGAAAGCTAAGATAAGCATTTCATGGCTGTTCTTTAAAGTTAAGATTACTTTATGCCTGTCCTTTGAAGTTAATGATTCTGAGTCATTCCGTCTGGGCTAGCACATTGTTTCTATTGTTTTAACCAAGAGTTAGATTGCTAGATTTAAACATGCAAATGTATTTTTATTGCTCTGGTTTCTGCCTAGGTGTAAAAGAATGTAGATGCAGTTTCTGTTGGCCTGGGAACCCCAGGAAGGGTGAACAATGATTTAATGTTTATCAGAACTGCAATTTCAATTTAAACAGAGAGAACCAGAGATTATTAAGCATTTTTGTCTTGACTATCCAACTCATCAGCACTGTCTTGCCCATATGTAAGTTATCCTAGACTTGTGTTTTCTTCTAGAAATAGCTATGAACTAGAAAGACTAGCTAAGTATTTTTCTATAATGTCAGAACTGTGCTACTGAATTATTTTAAGCATTTCTGTGTGATCTCTGAAATCTTGACTAGCACTGTGCAGTAGAAAGTATTGTCTTGTGATTTTATTTATTATTAAATATTTTAAAACCTTTTAACTGTGGATGGTTTGTGTAGAGATAAGTTAAGCTCTAAGAGTACATTGCATGTGTATAAGAATCCTGTACCAAGTCACTCCAAGATGCCTTGACTGTTTAGTTATACTACCAATTGGATAATAATATTGCACAGTAATTAATGGACATCCTTTTAAGGGCTTTTGAGTAGCTGATAATTATTAGTAGGTGGTGGCAAGTTGTACTACCGTATAGTCTGGGTAAAAGGGGCATAGCTGGAGAACCTGTGCTAGCCTTCCCCAGGAGTGTCTGTGTGGTTGTATAAACTCTTCTCAAAGCATGTGTGCGTGTGTGTCAGCTACTTGGGCAGGGACACGAAGCACTGGTTGGACAGAGAGGGTGCTAGAGGTTTTAGCTTGCCCCCTAGGCTGAGATCTGAACCCTATAGCTGTGCCAGTGGGGAGTCTTATTGGGGACATGAAGAGCAAGGGAGCAACCAGCCCCAGACTGACTGTGCTCTCTGTGTGCTCTTAAGGGAAATTGCACTTTACTGTGTGTATTTGTTATCCTTTCCTCATATATGAGATGCCCTCTCTGGTGTTGGTGGTGAGGATTGAGGCTCCTTGATTGCTGGGCCAGGGTACGGGCATCACAGTGTACTTGGCTTTAGATTTCTTCTTTCTCTGGTGTAGATCGACTTGACACTGACTAGCACTCTGCTTATGGCTCTGATGGCAAGAAAGAACTGGTTATGAAGCTAACCGATTCCTTTTATATCTAGCTACCGTAAGGTCAAACAGGGCATCTGCCAGCTTTAGTAAGAGGAGAAAAATTCTCTGGTAGTTGGCCCAGCCAAGGGCTTCCACTGCAGGAAATCCCATCAGTCAGGACTGCAACAGTGAAACACAAACACCGTGTGATAAAAGTGGGTTCTGACTATGCTTAAGGCACCAACAGAAAACCTTTTCCATTTAGCTGTGTACATTTTTCTAATAGTGTGCCTCCTGGACTCCAGTATGACTGGAACAACCTTTTCAGAGAATGTATTTTTGAAGAATTAAAATCATATCATCCATAGGGTCAAGTTTAGGAAAGGAAGATTTGGGTGGAACAACAATAATTTTTAGTGTTATCAGGTGAAGAGGAATTCTCCTGTAACTTCCCTTTGTCAGGTGAAACAGCAAGGGAAACCTATGATGCTGTAGCCAAAATGGTGCCAGTTAAAGGAGTTTGGATTCTTACTTTTACACCTTGAGAAGAGGCACAGAGAGAAAGCATAGAGTTAATGTCCCAGTTCACCAGAAGGAAAAGGCATCTTGCCTGGTGCAGAACTGAGGGAAATTACAGTTGGTGACGCAGAGAGGTCTATCTCTAAGGAGTGCCCCAATGAAGGGTGATTGAATAGAGATTTTCCAGAATACACTCATTTATGGGAGTCCTCTAGGGAGCAGGTTATGGAGTCTGCTAACAGAATGACTTGAGAAAGATGTACAGAGCTGAGTGTGATATTCATTTGGGTTATCAAATTCCATGCCTCCTGTGCTTACCTGCACAGTTGATGAGACCCGGCCCAAGTTTCCAGAGGTATGAAAATATGAAAAGCTTACAGAAAAAGAAGTTATGTACTCACCATAATGTTCCATCTGAGTAGTTGTACTTCATTTGTCTTTGGATACGGATCCATATCGGATCAGAGCCAGCAAATATTACTAGCATCAGCTCTGAACTTCAGACTCCTCCCCTTCCCATAATACACTTCCACTGCCTTCCATCTCCAGATAGAGTTTGCTGAACTTATACTTAGAACCCAACCTGATAATATACTTGTGACCTATACTGAAGCCTGTAGGCTGATCATGTACTAAGGTCCGGGGGAAGGAGGGAGGGACAGTTGAAAACAGATGAAGTACAACTACTCAGATGGAACGTTATGGTGAGTACATAACTTCTTTATCTGAAGTAGTTTACTTCATTTGGGCTTCAACTTGTGAAACAGAGTCCCCAGCTACTAAAACTCCTGGGAGGCCCTCATGGAAGGATATTCCGGAGCACCGCGGAACTAAAGGATGCTCTCCTTCTTGAAATCAAATACAATTTAAGAAATAAATGTATGAGATGAGGACCAAGTTGCTGCAGAGCAAATGTCATCCAAAGACACTCTAGACCAGAAAGCCGCAGACGTAGCCAAGGACCTGGTGGAATGAGCTTTTACCTGACCTGGAGGAGACATGCCTCTGTCCTTATAGACCTGCAGGATGCATGACAAACTCTATCTAGCTATAGTGACCTTGGAGGTAGGTTCCCCAAAAAAGGTTTACAGAAGGAAACAACTGATGAGATTTACAGAATTTTTTTTTGTCCTGACCTTTGTAAATAAAATCGTAACTGTCTGTGAACATCCAACATGTGTAGTTTGTATTCCATTTTGTTTGTAAAATTGGGAAAGAACACAGGCAAATTTATAGTTTGATTGATATTGACTGGTGAAGCCACCTTGGGAAGAAAAGATGGACTGGTCCGAAGGGAAACTCTTGTCTTTATGAAAAAATCATGTACGGAAGTTTGATGGACAAGGCCTGTAATTCTGAAACCCTTCTAGCAGAGGTGATAGCTACCAGAAAGGCTGTTTTCCATGACAAATATTTTAGATCTGCAGTTGTGGCAGGCTTGAAAGGCAGAGCGACCAGAGCTTTGAGAACCACAGTAAGGTCCCATGAAGGAATAGGATATTTGACCGAGGGGGGGGGGTAGCAAAAAAGTGCTTTTGATAAAGGCTTTACACAGTCTGGAAGATGCCAAGGAGGGAGAATTCTTGCCCACATGAAAATGGGAAATGGTAGCCAACTGAACTTTGACAGTAGAAGAACTAGCTCCGTGCTGGAAAATATCAGCTAGAAAATCAAGAATCACAAAAATAGGGGCCATGAATGGGTCTAAACTCCTCTGAGAGGCCCAGAAAGAAAAACGTTTCCACTTGCTGCGATAAACCTTCCTGGTCGAAGATTTATGAGCAACTACGAAAATAGATTTAACTGAGGAAGATCGTCCAGGAGTCCTAGCAATTACAGGAACTGGAGCAGCCAAGCTGAGAGCTTCAGGCTGTCCAGACTCGGATGAGGCAACCTGAAGGGTGTGAAATCAAATACTGAATGGGATCTAGGATCCAAGGTGGAACCAGAAGGTGAGACCAAAGGAAGGGAAACCATACCTGGCGAGGCCTGAATGGAGCAATGAGGATCACCTTGCTCCCTAGTCAACAGGCTTTCTGCAGAAATCTCGGAATGAGAGGTACTGGTGGGTAAGCATACAGGAGACTGGGAGGCCAAGCATGAACTAGAGTGTCTCTTGGGGTCTCCCCTAGCAGAGGGTTCAGAGCGAAAAATCTCCTGCACTTTGCATTGGAAGGAGATGCAAAGAGATCGTAGCAAGGTTGACCCCACTCGCTGAAGATCTGTTCCACTACTGACAGATTCAAAGACCACTCATAAGGCATCAGAATGGTCCGACTTAGTCTGCCCACTAGGATGTTGGACTATCCTAGAATGTGCATTGCGATGAGAAAGAGACTGGTGAAGATTGTCAGTTCTCACACTCTCATGGCCTTGTGACAAAGGGTGCAAGATCTGGTCCCTCCCTGTATGTTGATATACCAGACTACTGACATGTTGTCTGACTGAATGGCAATTGTCCCCAGAGGAAGACAGGCATGAAGGGCCTGCGATACTAGAAGGACCGCCCTCATCTCTAGGACATTGATATGCAAGCTGGTCTCCATGGGGGACCACAGACTTTGGACTGTCCTGCCCGAACAATGCCCCACCTGAGTTGGGAGGCATCCATAGTCACTGTGGCTTGGGCCAGGGCTAAAACAAAGGGTCGTCCCTCCAAAATGTCCGGAGAGCTCATCTACCATATGAGGGACGACTGACACACTCGACTTAGGTGGATAGGATAAGTCAATGGCAGTTCCAACAGGGACCATTGAACCGCTAGAGTCCACTGAAGAATCCACATGTGTAGCCGAGCACATGGAAGAGAAGGTTGTCACCATCGAGCCTAGGGCCCTCAACACTGATTCCGCCCTTGTGAGGTGGGAACGGTAGATCAGGGAGACATACATCCTGAAGTTTTGAACTCTCTCCAAAGTCAGGAATATTTTGCACTGAAGAGTATCAATCCTGGTATAGTTTATCACCTGTACAGGATCTAGGAGAGATTTGGATGTGTTGATTGTGATGCCCAAACTCAGGGCAAGTGTCAGAAAGTAATCCCTGGTTTGGGAAAGTAGACACCTGGTGGGAGCATTGAGAAGCCTGAAATTGATAATGATTGGCTCCTAGCCAGAAGCAGAGAAACCTCCTGGAGCTTCTGCACATTTTTGTGATAGTAAGCATCCTGGAGGTCTAACAAGCACATCTAATCACTTTCTTGCACGTATGGCATGATGGACTGTAGTGTGACCATTCGGAACTTCTCTTTGGCAACAGACAGGTTCAGGGTAGAGAGGTCCAGAATGGGCCTTAAGTCCCCTGTTTTCTTTGGCAACACAAAGAACCTGGAGTAGAAGACCGATTCAGACTGATCTGGGGGGACGGTTTTGATGGTACTAGAGACCCAAAGTTCAGCGGACCTCCTCTGTCTCTGGGCCGGCATCCATTCTGTCTCCCTCTGCCTCTAGGGAAGAAGAGCCCTGAGTGTCCCGGGAATACGGAGACTTCCAGAACCACATCTTCTTTTGCCCTTTCTGGTTCTGAGAAAAAGACCTTTGAGGGTTAGAGAAGCAGATTCCGATGGCAGACAGTCTTCCCATCCTTCTCACTCTAGACTAGTGTCTCCTTCACGGTCTTACCGAAATGTGTAGAGCCGACATAAGGGGCATTGGCAAAAGATGCCTTAAAGGGTTCGGAAAACTGACAACCTGAGCCAGGCATTACGTCTCATGGACATGCCAGACCCAGCCACCCTAGCTGCTGCTTCCATAGCATGAGAGGAGTCGCATGGACATATTTGATACCGCTTTTAGAGTGGCAATTTTCGCACAGAACGAAGCCTTGTCCTCCTGCGACATGGACTAGGGTGGAGACTCCTCCAGCTCTTTTACTAGGTAGTGTTGGAGTCTAGTGACATGGGCCAAATAATTCAGCACCCTGACTGAAAAGGTAGCTGAAGCATACACCTGCTTCGCTAGGCGGTCCATCATCTGTGACTCACGGTCAGGAGGGTGGACCGAGGAACTCTCCTGAGCAAGTTCCTTCTTAGTGGCTGCTGCTTTCACCATGGCGTCCACAGGGGAGCCCTTATTCCAGGATGGCCTGTCAATGGTTGGGCTTAAAATTTTATCGGGTCGCTTGGGCATAGGCTCCACGGTGTCCGGGTCCTTCCACGCCCACGAGGAGATCAAATCCATAAAAGGATCCGGGGAAGGGACACCCAGGAAGTAGTCGGGCCCATGCCGAAAGCCTTCAGAAACACAGACTCATCAGAAGAGGGCTTGGGGGCAGACCAACCTCCCCGCTGGTGCAGGATCTCCATAATGTCTCCAAAGGAGACATCCTTGGGAGGTGATCTTGGGGAACCCTCTCCCTCATCTAAATCTGTGTCCTCGGTGACAGACTCGGGGGAGTCCAAGTGCCTCCTCTTGCACGTATGCTTGTGAGGCACATCCAGTGGGACTCAGAGGGGAGCGCTCGCAAGCCATCTGTTCCTCAGCGAGAACTATCTGGGGCTCTTCGAGCATGGGCTGTTCTTCTGGTAAGACAATGGGGACCGTAGACAGGGCCGAGGGGGTCTGTGAGGAGTCCGAGGGGGCGGTCAGGGGTCTTGATCCGACAGAGAGGACACTTTCTACCACATAGAATGCCGAAGGAGAGCAGACCTCCTGGGAAGCTAATAAGGAGTCCAGTCTCCCCGGGTCTGACGTGAGAATCGGAAACGGCCCCGAAGTGGACGGAGCTTCGAGGAAGAGGACCTGGCCCATCAGAGCCGATGGAAAAGATTCCACTCCCTTGGATCTGACACCCAAGCTCTGGCTCCGAGAGCGGCACGGATCCGAACTGGTCAGATCCGATACGCTCCAGTCAGCTGTCGGACATCGAGGAAACAAGTACTGTCGGCGCCAATCCCTTGACCAAGGCCAACCTCAGATCAGAGTACTCCAAAGCCGAAGGTCGGATTGGGGAAGGAGAAATGGATTGAAAGAAAGGAAGCGCGCTTTCCCCTCCAGAAGGAGGGGGGCTGACAAGACCCCCCATCTGGATCTGTGTACGGATAAAGCACCTCATCTTATCCAGACCCATACCCGACAAGGAACAGGTTGACCGTGACGAGCCCACGGACTCCGAACTAGCGGGTCGGGGAACCAAGTCCCGGGAGACTGGACATGCTTCCTCCGACTCTTGGGAGAACCTCAGAGATCGCAGCCAAGGGGAGTCATGGATCCGTGCTGACTTGCTCAGAGAAGTGAGATCCGGGGACCTCTTCCTCTTTTCCTTCATCTTCGACTCTCTCTCTTTCTCTACCTATCCTCTGCTCTGCTACCACAGGCTTAGATGCAGGAGTTTGAGTCCCAGCCTGGAAGGGAGGAGAGGCCAGAGGAAGAGAAGAGGGAGAGGCAGTCACAGCAGCCGCTGTGACTGAAGCTGAAGACGAGGAAGGAGGGTTGGTAGAAGGAAGAAGACCTTTGAGGGCCAACTTGTCCTTCCTATCCTTTAAAGCTTGGGGGTTGATCCCCGCACAAATGGAGCAATCCACACTAAGGTGGGCCACACCCAAGCACAACACACACAGAGTGTGGTCATCCACTGGGGAGAGCTTATGGCCACACTCTGTGCAGCGCTTAAAGACAAGCTTTTCAGCCATCCTAAGGGAAAGAAAGCAAGCCTTAAAAAAGAGAGGCAAAAACCTTTCTTCACTCCAACACACACACCCACTCACCACGCTAGTCTATAGACACCACTGAGTGTGTGTGTGTGTGTGTGTGTGTGGGGGGGGCACCACAAAACAAACTACTCTATTTACCTAATCAGACTAACAATCGATGCCAAAGCGATGGGAGGGGAGAAGGGGTACCTAAACTAACCTAGACTGACAAAAAAAAAAAAAGTTTTTAACTTACAGTAGTGAAATAACCCACTGCTAGCTGGAGCTCTGAAGACACTATGTATAAACAAATCGCAACAAATGAGATCTGAGGATGGAAGGCAGTGGAGGTGTGTTATGGCTAAGGAGAGGAGTCTGAAGCTCGGAGCTGATGCTAGTAATATTTGCCGGCTCGGATCCGATACGGATCCGTATCCCACAGGTTGAAGACCAAATTAAGTAAACTACTTCAGATCAGCCCTTATTTCCTTCAATAACTTAAGTTGCCATTTTCCCCGCACTGTGTAGTCCTGTCCATTCCCCCCATGCCTTGTACTAGGTGTCTTTGGGAACCTGTTGAAGTGGTGCTGGTGTGAATGGCAGTCCTGGGTTGAGAATGACATGCCCCCTTCCCCTTCCACCAAAGTAGCTCCCTTTTGAGACATGGGAATAGGGGGAATCAAGGTGTCCAAAGTCTGACCACACTGGGATCACAGAGTTTTGCTACCACATAGGGATGGTGGCTGCCATGAATTGTGAAATCCTTTGAATCTCCCTCGCTAAGTAATAGGTTGCAGATGACAGATTTTGGTAAAAAATGGACAAAATGAACTCTTTCCAAGAGGACGAAGGCCTGATTTTTCTTTGCATCTAGGGTACAGCCCAGGAAAACCAGAACCTGTGTAGGGACAATGTGAGTTTTTTTTTGCAGTTTATAGTGAAAATCAAACCTGTCAGAAGTTGGAGGATGCAATGTAGATGCTGAAGAAAGAATAGATGTGTAAATTCTTACCATAACCATAGATGTGCTTCCATATGCTGCAGTATTCATAGCATGAGGGGGGATTCCGGCCTCAGCTGACACGTACATCCGGCCAGTATACAAAAGACTCAATGCAACTGTAAGGTACACACGCCACTGTACATCAGCTAGTGTATGTCAGGTATAAAGCAGACGGCAGCATGCACCAACCTCACAACTGAATGCCGCAAAGCACAAGCCTGATCTTTAGGTGAGGAAAACATGTCACCAGGGGCCAGACAAGCATCAGGGGGAAGGGGTGGGGAGTAATACTGCAGCATATAGAAGAGAAGGACATATATGGTTATGGTAAGATTTTACACAACTATTCCATGCCCTTCTATTCATATGCTGCAGTATTCATAACATGAGGGAGAACTCGGCAGAGAAGCATTTTCCGCAATCCCATGCATAATAGCTCTGGCAAAACCAGCCCTTGACCTAGAAATGTCATCTAAAAACAACCAGAGGAACGAGGAACAAACTGATGAAAACAGACTTAGAACGTTGGAAAGACCCACTGCACAATAATCCTTAACGCAACTTTATTATAGAACAAACAGCGTTTTCGCCACACTCATTAGGTAGCTTCTTCAGAGGAAGTTGTAAAATGAAAAAAGTGCCAAACCATTTAAATATATTCAGTGCCATTACATCACTTCCTTAGGATTGTTGACAACTTTTTAGACATAAAAAAATTTAAAAGTCAAATACTTGTACAAATTGCTTACACATGCGTCATTGTAAAAGATCGCTTCAATTACAGAACAAATAAAATGGATGTAATATCAAAAGTACATCCAAGAATAATTCTACAACAGTTAGCTGGTACAATATGCACCAGTAATTTGTATATATAATTTGGAAATGTATATATTAGACTTCACCCACTATTTTATGTTAACCAAAACATTTTTAAGAACTATTTTATAAAAAGTAATTAATTAATTATCTTTAAACCAAATGGGAATGATACATTTACCAAACATATATATGTATGTATATCTCTCTAATTTTCTGAAAGCTAAAATTAAAGTCTATACAATTAAAAAGTTTTTTATGTAAGTGGACACACTCCATCAGACCTAAAAAAGTCAATATTAATGACAGATATAAAGGGTGGATGCATATTTATCTCAAATAAGATTTATATTTTAGAACCGGTGCTATATTACAGCATTCATTAAGTCCAGGTGCATTAAAGGCATCTAGCTTAAGCTGCCACACCAGTTCTCGATTCTCTAGTAGTAAGGAAGTAGGTCCACCTCTAATAGTAATGGGTATGTGGTCTATACCCATAAAAAGAAAACTATGACCTGGGTTAGTTACAATGTGCTTGGCTAACGCATTTTCTGTTCCTGATGGCATAACAATGCTGGTAAATGCATTCTTTAAATTTCCTGTCGGTCTTTCCGACATAGAACGCTGAACAGCAAACGCAAAATGCCACATAGACAATTGATTTAGTGTCACAGTTAATCTTAAATTGAATGTCATATTTTCTTTGCCCTATACTGAAAGAGCTATCTGTCTTTATGACATTACACCAGTTACATAACCCGCATGGAAATGAACTCCTAATTCTATTAAAAGAATTATTTCCTGAACCCCTCTGCAGTATTTCTTTAATATTACTTCCTCTTTTGTATACTATTTGCGGTTTTGCCCCAAGTTTTTCCAATAATAAGGGGTTACTGGAAATGAAATACCAATTCTTAGTAATAATTCCTGCTATTAAGCTAGAATTTAAGTTGAAAGTAGTAATAAAACTACTTGGGTAACGCAATGTATTCATTTCAAGGGTAGTACCAGTAGTACTCCCGATAGAGGGAGAAGCAAAGGTGTCCAGAACATTCGTTAACTTATAGGTATCCACTAGTTCACTATCAAGCAGTGGCTTATAAAGGCCTTTTGTTCTCTTAAACTCAACCTCAAGGACCAACTCATCAATTAAATTCTGAGGGTAACCCCTGTTGATGAACAACTCTTTCAAAAAGGCACATTCTAATGTAAAATCCATTAAATCACTACACATTCTTAATGCCCTCACCAGTTGTCCTTTCACAATAGCCCTTTTTAATTTAAAAGGGTGGGAGCTAGTGTAGTGCAGGAAGGAGTTGACATAAGTATCCTTTCTGAAAATAGTGGACCTAAGCTTAGAAGTGCATGGATCTTTTTTCAACCTAACATCAAGGTAATCGATCTCCTCACTAGCAAATCTGTACGTAAATTTTAGAAAGGGTGTCGTTTGATTAAGGTAGTCCAAAAATTATTGTGCCAACATAACATCACCTCTAAAAAGAATGAAAACATCATCAAGGAAACGAGTGTAGTAGCTTATTTTTTCTTTCCACACTGGATGATTGAAAACAAAATGCTTTTCCCAGTGGGCCATGAAAATATTTGCTACACTGGCCCCACAAGGTGACCCCATTGCGACTCCCTGTTTTTGAATGTAAAATTCCTTTTCGAAGGTGAAGTTGGAAGACAAAACAATATCTAATAACTCAGTGATGTTGTCAATTTCTATTCTAGGGGCCTTCAATTCGGCTAGGAGCAAACCCACCCATTCTGTAGCCTCTTCATGCGGAATGGAGGTATACAAATCAACAACATCGATTGTAAGGAAGTTGAAAGAATCTTCCCAACAAATATTATTAATATTTGATAGAAAAGACCAAGAGTCTTTACAAATGCTTGGGATCAACCTCAGGTATTTAGAGAGCACAAAATCTATGTACTTAGCACAAGGGTAAGATATCGAAGACCTCCCATCGACCAGTGCTCTCATTGGTGGATCCTCCAAGTTTTTGTGAACCTTGGGTATCCCAAACATAACAGGGACCTTAGGGTGTATGATGTCAATGTATTTCAACAAATCCAGATCAATTCTCCCTTCAATGAAAAGGTCCCTGTAATAACCTCTAAATTTGTTAACACAACCATTCATCTCATTACGTGAGGAGATTTCATATGCTGGGGAATTGAGAACTGTGAGCATTCTTTCAACATATTCAGTTTGTTCAAAAATAACTAACCCACCCCCCTTATCAGGTTTAATGATTCTAACTGAGGAGTCGTGTAACCTATTAAGGGCCAGCAACTGCTCCTTTGTTATATTAAATTTATTAGTCATTGGCAAATGTTCTTTGTCCATATGTCTAAGATCAAGTTCACAAGAACTTTCGAACATGTGTAACACAACATGCAAGGGGGGATTGAAAACACTGGGAAGTCTTAAACTGTTAGTAAAACTACCTATTGAATCATTGAACAACAATTTCAGATTTAATTTTCTCACGTAACATTTTAAATCTATCAAAACCTTAGCTACATCACATCTCCTAGACGGGACAAATGTGTTGCCTAAAGCTAAAAGTTCAATCAATTCCGATTCCAGTACTAAAGAGGAGAAATTATAAATAGAAAAATCTCCCCGTTCGTTTTGTAAAATGGTGGGAAAACTACCTCTAATAGTACTAGTATCAGGTGAGGCTATCGGTTCCGATTCTTGTTCCCCCTCTTGTGTGTTGTATTGTTCCGGTTCCCTAAAAAAGATTGATTAGAGTTAGTATCAGTGTTGGTTGCATTACCATTACTAGGGTACCCATTGGGTGTCTCCTGGTTCCCATGTTTGTTCCTATTCCTATTACTCCTCCTAGGAACATTTTCCCCTTCAGACGTAGGATGCCCAACATTCACAATGGGTGTAATCGGGACAGCATCACCATTAATTTCATCAGAAAGAATATTGTTACCTTTAACATTGTGGTTGTAGACAAGCTTTGGATAAGCCTTATCATCTTGGTATGCTTGTCTATCTCTATACAACTTTTTAGACTTATTAGTTTTAATCTTTACCAAATATGTATCTATACTTGAAAAAATGCGAGCGTGGTCAAATTTAAACTTAAGAAAATTAGACCCAAGCTTAATCTCTTCATCAAGTAAACAGACTTCCTTAATCAATCTATCAATGTTAATAGTATAATACTTAATTAACAATTCAATTAATTGAGCACCCTGCTTTTGAAAAAGTACTCTTAAATCGGTAAGAAAGTCTTTATCGGTAATGAGATTAGATGGTGAGAAATTGCTCCTTAAACCTATCGGAATTAAGTCCTCATTCAAACATTGCTTAAAGTAAGCTACTTCAAGCTGCAGCTTCCTGAGTTTGAATGTTTTACTGTCCAGTAACTTCAGTTTGTCAACCATAGAATCAGAACGTTCAACAGAAGCATTGGAATCTGGCACCGGTGGGGTATTTTGCAATGGTTTAATAAAGGTGAAAAAATCACCTGTATTGTAAATCCAATCTGTTAGTAATGGCCCGCCAATAAGTGCATCCTGTCCATTCGGCACATTAGAACCAGCAGAAGAAGCGACTAGTTCATTATTTTGGTCGTTCGTTGTTGAAACCGTTGCAGTAGCTCTAACTGGTTGAGCCGCTGGGACGGCACTCTGCGAAACTCTCAGTACGGAATCATTTCTGGAAACGGCAGAGTCACCGTCTAGTGGACTGAATGTAAGATTAGGACAGTTCCTTTCTATACAGTCCAACCGTATGTTTAGCGAGTCCAATCTCTGTGAGACCGCTAAAAGTAAAGAGGGAATGTCCAAGTTGTCGGGAGTATTAGTCCCAAAGATGTTAGGGCTAGCAGGACTCTGCAAACGTTCCGAAGCCATGCACAAACTGAAAACAACCAGAGGAACGAGGAACAAACTGATGAAAACAGACTTAGAATGTTGGAAAGACCCACTGCACAATAATCCTTAACGCAACTTTATTATAGAACAAACAGCGTTTTCGCCACACTCATTAGGTAGCTTCTTCAGAGGAAGTTGTAAAATGAAAAAAGTGCCAAACCATTTAAATATATTCAGTGCCATTACATCACTTCCTTAGGACTGTTGACAACTTTTTAGACATAAAAAAATTTAAAAGTCAAATACTTGTATAAATTGCTTACACATGCGTCATTGTAAAAGATCGCTTCAATTACAGAACAAATAGAATGGATGTAATATCAAAAGTACATCCAAGAATAATTCTACAACAGTTAGCTGGTACAATATGCACCAGTAATTTGTATATATAATTTGGAAATGTATATATTATTAGACTTCACCCACTATTTTATGTTAACCAAAACATTTTTGAGAACTATTTTATAAAAAGTAATTAATTATCTTTAAACCAAATGGGAATGATACATTTACCAAACAATAGTGGGTGAAGTCTAATATATATATTTCCAAATTATATATACAAATTACTGGTGCATATTGTACCAGCTAACTGTTGTAGAATTATTCTTGGATGTACTTTTGATATTACATCCATTTTATTTGTTCTGTAATTGAAGCGATCTTTTACAATTACGCATGTGTAAGCAATTTGTACAAGTATTTGACTTGTAAATTTTTTTATGTCTAAAAAGTTGCCAACAATCCTAAGGAAGTGATGTAATGGCACTGAATATATTTAAATGGTTTGGCGCTTTTTTCATTTTACAACTTCCTCTGAAGAAGCTACCTAATGAGTGTGGCGAAAACGCTGTTTGTTCTATAATAAAGTTGCGTTAAGGATTATTGTGCAGTGGGTCTTTCCAATGTTCTAAGTCTGTTTTCATTAGAAATGACATCTAGTTCATAGTGTTTAGTAAATGTAAGAACAGAAGACCAAGCAACTGCCTGCTGGACAGAACAAGTGTCCAAGCCTTTAAAGAAGGCTCCCAAAGAGTACACTGCCATAGCAGAATGTGCCCTTATAGGAGACAAACGTTTTTTTTTCCATTGGCTAAGTAACAGAAAGAAATAGCTTTAGAAATCCAGGAGGAGATAGCTTGGAAACAGGTTGACTCAATGCCTTTCGGTGATAGGAAACAGACATTCACACTTACAGATAGAATTATTTTTTTTCAGGTAGTATCTGAGCTGCCTGTGCCCATCCAAAGTGTGAAGAATATTCTCACTGGAGGATTGAGGGGGGGGGGGATTGGGAGGTTGGTTGATTGCGGGATAACTCATTAACCACCTTGGGAATAAAGGAAGGATTGGTGTGTAGAGAGACCCTATCTCTGTGGAAGACTGAATGGGGAGGTAGACATTACAGCCTGTAACTCGGAGACCCTTCTGGCAAACGTAATTGCCACAGGAACAGTTTTCCAGGTGCAATGTTGTAGGGAAGAGGAACTTGCTTGCTGAAATGGAGCCAGGGTAAGTTACTCCAAAACAAAACAGATTCCAGGGAGGAGAAACTGGATTCCTTGGTGGTCTAATGTGAAGAACGTCTTTTAGGAAAATTTAATTTCCTACCTAGACACTAAAGGGGGAGACAAAGGCAGACATGCAGAGATGGCAGAAAGATGAGCTTTAACTGAAAAGTAAGACAGCTCACCCTTCAATTCACACAGGACAAAACCACGGGGACATCCACTAACACTGGCTGTAAATCCTTTTTCGAAAACCTCTTCCATTTAGAAACATAAATTTCCTAGTAGTGGGTCTTCTGGCCTCCAGCAGAACGTGAAGCACATCCCCTGAATAAGATGTCTGAAGGGAATCACCCACAGGGTCAGAGTTGACATCTATGGATGTACTAGAGTTCCCTTGTCCTGTGTGAGTAGGTCCATCCTGTGGGGTAACTTGTGATTGTCTTTGGCTAAATGTAGGACTGGGAACCAATGTTGTCTTGCCCAAAAGGGGGTCACCAGCAAGATTTTTTTGTTCACACTATTTTCAGTAGGACATTTTGGATAAGTGGGGAAGGGGGCATGCATGCAGAAATAGGGCATCCACCTCCCATGCCATGGGATGTGGGATCATGGCACATTTGGGAAGTTGTCTGCTCACAGGGGAAGAAGAGAGACTTGAGGTGTACCCCATCAATGGACCAGGTCCAGAAATACATCTCAGTGTAACATCCATTTGTGGGACTGAGTCATGGACCTAGTGAGTGCATCTGCCACACCATTCTCAGTTGAAGGAATGTAAACAGCCTGAAGACTGACCTGACTCTACAAAGCTAGCTCCCAGGCCTGTATAGCCAAGTCTGCACAAGAGGTAAGACTTTGTCTACCTCTGTTTGTTGACATACCAGAGGACCGTGGTGTTGTCTGTGAACCACCTTAAAACCCCTGGTGAAAGCATGGTCTTGAAGATTTGGAGAGCAAAGATCAAGACCCTCATTTCTTTTATGTTGATGTGCTCCTTTAATTGGGTTGGAGACCAAACATCTCACCTTCCAGGATTCCAGCGCTGCACCCCATCCTGCATCTGTGTACAGCTTCAGAGTGGGAAGAGGTGGTTGCAGGAATAAGCCTGGATTCCTTGCAACCTGAAGAATCTACCAAATTCTCTTTTGAAGCAGAGGAGTAGAATTACAAAGTCCAGAGAGTGGGAATGTTGCATCCAAACCTTTCTCATTAACCACTGGAATTTTCTCATGTGCAACTTGGCTAAAGGAAGCATGGGAATCATAGAGGCCATGAACCCACAGAAGATGCAGAAAGTCAATGGCAGTCAAAGACGGAAGGGGTAAAAGGTCCTGGAAAAAGGATGTAAGGGACAGGACCTTCTCTGGGAGTAAAAAAGCTAGCATACGGTCTGTTTGAATCCTACATCCAAGAAAAACATGGTCTTGAGAAGGGGTCATAGTAGACTTCTGATAGTTTACTGTGAAACCTAGACTTTCCAGGAGAGACAGTGAATGAGAGATTCTCCTGAAGGATGTCTAGGGACAGGGCCTGGATGAGAAGATTGTCTAGGTAAGGAAAAATCTGTATACACTGTAGGCTACGACAGAATCTAAACATTTGTGAAAAACCTTCATTCCGTACAGACCAAAGGAATCAACACAGAACTGAAAATCTGATGAAGCAACAAAAAAGCAAAGAAATTTCCTGAACCATAATGAATGGGAATATGCAGATAGACATCTTTAATATCTAGTTATACCATAAAGGCATGGGGAAGTGTAAAGTGGGAGAATGGCTGGTAATGTCAGCATACAGAAGGTAGGAACTTTCAGAAAGGTATGCAGATGAGAAAGATCTAGGATGGGCCTCCAGGGACAATCCTTCCTGGGAACCTGAAACATCCTAGGGTAAAAATAATTTTCCCACTTAAGAGCAGAACTTCCTAAATAGTACACTGAGAGAGAGGGAAGAGTGGAAATGACCTGGGCAAAGAACTACAGTTGTTCTTTTGGTGGTTGTGGGATGCCCCCTGAATGAGTGGAGAGGTTCCCACATCATGAAATATACTTGTTCGATGATGAAAAGAACCAGTGTTCTGAGTTATCTGATTCCAAGCAAGGAGATACAGAGAGAGGCGAAGAGACAAAGGAGTGGGTGGGCCTGGAGGCAAGTAGTCACAGACTACCAGGCTTTGCCTGAAGGGGCTGTTTCTGAGAGGGGGTGGAGTAAGCAGACTTGGGGAAGGGGTTTCCTGGAGTCCCTTAAGTTTGGTGGAAGGTGACCTAGTTGGCTTTCTGACAAAGGAGGTTTTGGTAGGGTAATTCCTCTGGAACCTGGGAACAGGGGAGACGGATATGTTTTAATTCCTGGAGCACCTTGCCCTTTTCTTGAAGTGATTTAAATAGCTCTGTAGCAAGTGTTACCAAACAAGGCTTTGTTGTCCAGAGGGGCATCTATTAGCTTGGCCTTCATATCATCATGCAAGGTTTGTAGCCTGCACCATGTATACCCTCCTCAGAACAGACCCAGAAGCAGCTGCCCTGGGCTGAGGCCTCCATGGCATCTTAAATGTACTTGGAGTGCCCTGTAACCCGGGCTGAGGAACTGAGACTGGAGAAGAACGTAGTCTTGATGGGAGAGTCAGGGAGCTCAGAAAGAATTCCTGCAACTGATGACTTGTGTTCTTTCAGAGTACCATTTCCTACACAGTTTCCTTTGTTTGAGCGGTCCTAGAATTTCTTCTAATGAATGAGGCAGCTTTAGATGGGTAGTTCCCTAAGGTATCTAGGAACTGAGGAAAACAGATTTATCTGCAGTCTTTCATGGTCTTGCCTTGGTCTCTGAGAGTTCTGAACAAGCTGGCAGCCAGCGAGCCAAACAATAAGTCTTTATTCAATTTAGAGTCTGAAATTCTTTTGAAATCCCCGGGGATGTGCTGACTGGGAAGCTACGCACGTGTGAACAGATCCAGTGGCATCCACAGTATCATAACTGCATTTAATGCTATATCTGGAAATTTGATTGGCCTTTGACAGTAGCTCTTCATATGACACTTATACCCGACTGTTGGAGTGTCTAGTGTAGATTTAAAAGAATGTGAGACAGAAAAAGTACTTTGTCATTACAGTCTGTTAATTGCCCAAACAAGAGTAGTAGAGGCATAAGCTTTTCCCATCTATCCATAGCCCTATATCCGTAGGTAGGGCGTTTTAGGTCATCAAGCACCTTGTAAAACCTGCCTCATCTTTCAGGAACTGATGGTTGAGAATCAGGTGCAAAAGTGTTGGACTGAAAGGCGTCTTGGAAAGCCTCAAGGACAAGAAGGACTGGAAAAGGGGCAGGGGGTACCCATTTCCAAGAGTGTACAATACCTCTAAATAGAGACCCGTGTGGACTGCCATTGTGTTTCATCATGTTCTCTACAGTCTCCCCTTATTGAGGAATCTTCCTTTAGGGAATCTGGTGGGAAGAGATTTGGCTTGGGAGAATGCAGCTAAGACGAACAATCCGAAGAAGTCAGACTCTCAAATCTTGTTGATAAAAGGTGAAAATCAAGGTAGCTTTGAGAAGTAGCCTGTGGTTGCAATGATCCGTAGTTGCAATGATGCAAAGGAGATGGGCTTCAAAGACATAACAGCATTGAACAACCTGTATCCAACTCCTTTTTCATAGCTGCTGAAGAACAGGCCACTGGCCTATTCTTGTTTTTAGGCGTGACATCTACCTGGATGGTAGACATCAGACAGGGTTGCGAACCTGTCTATCAGAGACCCTGGGAAGTCTTTCCTAACTAAAATGAGGGACATGTGGCTCACTTGAAACGGACAGTTCCTCTGATGTACTGGCTGTCTGTAAGGCCTCAATAGCCATACCAGCCTCTGACAGGTTCTCAGTAGCAGGCAACTGAGAAGTAGCCTGACTTAATTGTAAGAATGTCGGAGTCAGAAACAATAGACTGTGTACCTGTTCAAAGTCTGAGGAACACGAAAGGATGCAGTTAGCCATCTTGGACTGGGACACACAATAAGACTTTGAGTCTGTAGAAGGGTGTTTACAATGGAAAGTCTCCACCCAAGACTTTGGGAATGAAGTGAGATTAAGCAAGATTTGTGATAGTGTTCTGGGGGCCTATGCAAAAAGACACCTGGCATGCAAGCCCTTGTACAGAATCTGCCTACCACATTCAAACTCGCCTCTCCTAATGGACATTTAACTTTCAACAAAGTAGCACAAGTAAAAATGGCTCCCCAATGGGACACGTACCTGGATAATCTATTGAAGAAAAGGTTACCAATGACCAAATGGTGAGCAGTCCAATGGATGCATGACCTGCGTTTGGGGTTGGTGGTGAAAGTCTAAGAATCCATGCTCACACATTTGTCTATATACCCCAACTCATATGAGCAGAGATCATGTTTCATACATACAACATAGGGAAGGTAAAGCTTTGGTACCCCACCTGGATGTCAGCAATGACAACCCATACGTCAAGAATACTGAAACAGTGTTTTCAATGAGGACATCTACCTCTTTCTCCAGTTATATAAAAGACTGCCCATTATAGTAAAAATCAAATTCAAACATTTTTCTGAAAAACAAAATTATGGGAATACGTCTAAAAAGAAAAAAAAGTTATGTATTCATCATAATGTTCCATCTGTGCTGCCAAATTTCATTCTTCCTCAACCTGTGGGTTCAGATCCAATCCTCATATCTGTCATTGCAATAACTTGTGCAACCAAAAAGTATTTGAGTTCCTCCCTTACCTATATTACACCCTTCCCAAGTTACCGCAGATTGTGTATGCTGAGAATATTATATATGAAAAACATAATATATAATAACTAAGTTGCAAATGCAGATAGTGAGACCATCTCTTGAGCTCAGCACAGGAAGTGACAATCTAGGCCTAGTTACTTTTCTAGGAGTCCAAAGGCAGGGGGGGGGGGTTGGGGTGGGTAGCAGAGGAAGAATAAAAATGGACAACACAGATAGAATGTTATGCTGAGTACATACATTTATCCAATGTTAATTTTCCTTCTATCCTCAACCTGTGGGATACAGAACCCCAACTACCCTAGATGCTGAATGGACTCAAGGATGTTCCTTAGCACCATTGAACCAAATTATGCTCTTTCCATGCACAGACCAAGTCTAATTTGAAATGAGTAGCAAAGGTATGGGAGGAGGGTTAGACCAAGTAAGCAGCTGCATATATATCATCCATGGATGCTCTAGATTGAAAATAATGAAGCCGCTATGGCTCTAGTTGAATGGGCTTGCAATGGTTTTGGTAAATTAATAGTTTCTTGTAAATGAAATACAATCCGTGAGCCATCTAGCCAGTGTTACTTTGGTCACAGGTTTGCCCAATCTTACTTCTGAGAGAAACAAACAGTTGGGTCAGATTTCCTGACATTTTTTGCCATATGAAAGTAAAAACGTAATTCTCTGTGAAAATCTAATACAGGAGGTATTTGCCTTTACTGGTAAATTTAAGAAAAAAATCCTGATAAATTGATGAATTGGTTGATATCGGTGTCCAGGTAGAAAGGATGGGTTAAGTAATGTAATGTAATGTAACCCTGTCTCTATGAAAGATCAAAGGTGGTTATAACAATAAGGCTTCAGTCTCTGAAATTCTTCTTGCAGAGGTTATGGCTACTAAAAATAAAGTTTTCTAAGAAAGGAATTTGAGATCACATTTAGCTGCATCTTCAAAAGGAGGTTGTACGATTGCTTGCAGTACAAAATTCAGGTGCCAAGAGGAGTAGGGTCTTTATAAAGGAGCTAGAAGGGCTTCTTTCAGAAAGGCTTTACAGAGCTTGTGTGAAGCAACTGGAGAACCTTGAAATCCAATATGAAAACCAGAAAATGCAGCCAACTGTATTCCTGATTGTTGAAGCTGCTCCTTCATTAAACAGTTGGGTAAAAAAAAGTCAAGGATTCTATGGATCGGAACCAAGAAATGATCCAGATCATTTTGTACTGCCCAGAAGAGAATTCTCTATTTACTGGAGAATAGTTTACATGCAGATGGCTTATGTGATGTATTAGAGAGCTTAGGTTGGCTGCCTATCAACAGAATTTAAAGCCAAGCAGTTAAGCCTATCAGATGAAACAGGAGGTCTGGAGTTGGATCCAGAATCCTTGGTTGTTAGTGAGGCCAAAAGAAAGGGAACCAAATCTATCAAGACCAATATGGTGAAATGAGGATTACTTTGCTCTTCATCCCGTTTGCTTTCTGTTGAAATTTTGGGATTAATGGAGATGGAAGAAAGGCATAAAGGAGACCGGGAAGCCGACCGTGAAGATCATGCAGCGATTCCCCTCATGGGGGGATCAGGGCAACATAGTTGTTGCATTTGTTTAGGGGAGAGGAGAAAAGATCACAGCCAGGTTGGCCACATTTGCAGAATATCCTTTCCAGACTATTTGTGAGGGATAAGAACGGATCTGCTCAATTTGTCTGCTATCACACTGGACTTTCCCAGAATGTGCACTGCTATGAGAAAGTGGTTAGATGAGATTGCCCATTGCCACACACTGATCACTTCTTGACACAAGGGGTAGGGATCTGGTTTCTCGTTTGTTGAGGTACCACATTACTGACATGTCTGTCTGAATTATAATCATCGCCAAGGGGAGAGCATTCCGGAAAGCTTATAACACTAGCAGCACTGCTCATCTCTAGAACATTGATGTGCAAGCTGGCCTCTTCAGGGTGACCAAGTGCCTTGGACTGTATTGTCCAATAAATGCTCTCCCACCCTAGCTGGGAAGTGTCCATAGTCACTTTGGTCATGTGCTGTGGAGGAATAAAAGGATGGCCTTGTTGAATCTGCTCAAAATGAATCCACCACTAGAGGTCTCTTGCACAGGTTGGTGATTCTTATTTGGGTTGACACTGGTTGGGGGAGAATGGACCACTGTGCTGAAAAGTAGCCACTGTAAAAATTTTCATGTGAAACCTAGCCAGTGGAACTAGTTATTGCTGCCATGGGCCCTAGAGCCTGAAGAACCACTTGTACGGACCTGTTCGTATTGCAGATTATTTTCCCGACTTGTACTCTTGATATATCTACTCTTGAATGAGGAAGAGAAGCTATTGTTTCACTTGTGTTGAGAATTGCACACATGAATTCCAAACACTGCGTGGGCTCTAGAAAGTATTTCTTGTGATTTATATTTATCCCAAGATTGGAAAACATCTGGAGAACACTGTCTCTTGCTTGAAGTAGATGCCTGGTCAGAGAGGATGAGTCAGTTGTCCCCAGAATCCTTGCAGTCTCAAGTGAGCTACTACTACTGCCATGCACTTGAACACTCTGGGAGCTTCAGTGAGTCCAAAGGGCAGAGCTCTGAACTGATGATTAGCTCCTATACACAAGCATAGGTACCTTCTGGATCACCGTACACATCCTGAAGGTCTATAGAGCACATCCAGCTGTCCTTTTCCAAAAAATGGAAGAAGGGACTGAACCGTGACCATGCAGAACTTGCTGCAAACTATTAGTTTGCCAAATTGGTCTCCAGTCCAATGTCTAAAGAAACCTGAGCAAGTTGTCGATTCTCACTGGTTGGGGGGGGGACCTCTTGGATGACTACCAGCCTTTTTATCTGAATAGCTGCTTGTTCCTTCTGACTGGGTGGGACTTAGAGGATTTTCTTTTTGTACCGGGGAGACTGAAGGATATAATATATTCTCTGGAAATGATCCTCTGCACCCATATCAGATGTTATTGTAAGCCAGGCTCTCTGGTGTAGGGCAGTCTATTCCACCCCCCCCCCCCGTTTGCCTCCAGAGTAGGACAATCAGGCCTCCTTTCAGGAGTGCTGAAAGAGTCTTCCAAAAGGATCTCTGGACCCTCGGTTTTGTGGGCCTCATCTGCCATGAGGGCATCAACCATGAGTTTTCCCCCACTGCCTCTAGGGGAACTACCTCCACATCTGTCTTGAAAAGGCCATTGAGATTTTTTGAACCACATCTTTCCATTGCTTTGATTCCTGGAAAAGGATCTCTGAGAAGCAGAAAAACATGCCCATGGCAGATAGGATAAGGGGTCTCTTACTGTTGGACCAAACAATGAAGTGCTGCCAAAGGGAGCACTGGCGAATGACTTGAAAAGCTCCACAAAATCACATAAGCGCATCCAGGTATGCCTCCCGATAGAAATGACTGAACCTGCTGCTCGGTTCATTCCTTCTGCTATACAAGAGACAGGCCTCACTGATGAGAGATGTGGATTGTAGGGTGGCCAACTAAGAGACTGATGCTTAAACTTCCAGATACAGATCATGACAGGGTATCTGAAAGTTCCTTTATCAGATCACTGCAATCTCAAAATGCATTAGGTCAGGGAATTTAGTGCCAAGGTTGAAGCATAAACACGCTTCCCAAACAGATCCATATTCCAAGACTCTTGTTAGGAGGATGGACAGAAGCTTTCCTTAGCTAGTTCTTTCATGGTGGCTGCTGCCATGACCATGGTATCTACTGGTACACCTTTAGTTCAAAATTATATGGGGCATCTGAGGCTGTAATTTTCTGATCTCCAGGGTATCAGTTCAATGGTGTTTGGGGCCTTCCATGTAAACTGAGAGATCATTTCGAGAGATCATTGGTGGGCAGAGTCACCCAGCAGGTACGTGGTCAAGTACCAAAAGCCGCCAGGTACACAGACTCCTTGATGAAAGGACTGCTGGGCTTCCAGTCCTCTCCAAAGGAGACATCAGAAGGTGACCTTTGGGACCCTTCACTCTCAATGAAGTCAGTGTCTTTGGTGACATTCCTCAGTGGAGTCCAGGTGCTTGCCTCTTGCTCATCTTCTTATGGATCTCCTCAATGGGATGTTCTGGGGAGGTTATCAGAAGAGGTGGGGATGCCCTCTGCTGGGAAGCCTGGGGTTTTGGTACTTGCTATCCCTGTGGAAGACCAGTGTGTGAAGGCAGAGATGGCAGAAGTGAGGGCTGCAGACCACGGGGTGGGGGTGGGGGGTACATACTGTTTTAGCTGCTAAAGCAGACATGACTCTCTTCAAAGCCTCAAAGGCTGACTGCCCCTGAGAGGAATAGGGCTCCGGATCAGACAGGGCATGCCTCTGGACTACAGTCCCTCCCTACCCAAAAGACAATGCCCCAAAGTTGAAGCCAAGACCAAGGTTGTTCTGAGTTGAAGCACCGAGGGGTAGAGATGGCTCAAAACATTTGAGTCAATACAAACACCTTAGAGCTGACACAGGCACTATGGCTCAGAGGTCTCCAGCTCTGTCTGAGCCGAAGAACCCAGAGCAAACATCTGATCAGAGAAGAGAGAAGCTCTCTGATCCAATACAGATGGCACCAGACTGTTTAAATCAAATGACTGATACTTCGAGGGAAGCCACAGAAGGAGGTAGTGGCAGGGTAGTAGATGCATGTAACTCCTGACCCAAAGGGGTAGGAGCCAAGGGAACCCCTAACATACCCTGTGCCCAGAGCATCTTTTTCACCAGTCTCTCCACATCTTCAGTGCAGCTCCTAGGAAAGTGAGTAGATAATGAGGGTGACTTTGGTCTGTCCAAAAATAGGGAAGGGACTCTGAATGGGACTAGGTCAACTGAAGGGGAAGTATAGAGTCCTCAAAGTATTGTACAGCTGGAGATAAACTTTCTACCAGATCCAAAAGTAAGGGCACTGAGGAGTCCTTTTTCTTTAAAGCATGAAGGATCCAAGGAAATAGACTGATCTGAAGGTCTATATTTTTTGGCTTTTGGATATGAAGGAGTTGGATCTGATATTAGCCTTTTTAGCAGTCTAATCCAATAGAGGTGGGAACCAAAATATTTTTTTTTCCTTTGTCAAACACTAAGATGATGACTATATGCAGGTCTAGCTTGTACAGACTTGCCCCTTTTTGATTTTTCGACAGGAGAATCTCCAGAAATTGCCTCACCAAAGGATGAAGGCAATATTTAAATATACACTTGTTTTTATGTTCAACCAAGGCCCTATGTTTTAAAGCACGACAAATTGCACAGTCCTCCTGAAAATGCAGAGGACGGAGATAATAAAAAGAGCATATGCAAGTTAGTAATTTGTAGTTTGTGGCCACATTTTTTGAAGCCAGTCAGCTTATTCAGCCATCACTAGTAAACAGGAAGAAAAGACTAAAGAGAAGGGAGAAAGAATAGTTGTGCAAGAACTTACCATAACCTTAGATATCCTTCTCTTCCATGTTACAGTATTCATAACAGTAGGGAGGTTGGTGTCTGCAGCACTGGACATCTGGCCAATTTACCAAAGTCTTAGGAGCAGGGGTACGTGCTACGCTGCTAGTCAGGGCCATAAAACAGAAGTCTGCTATAAAAGTGACATTTGCAAGCACCCCCTTCAGAAATGACTGCCGCATACAGTAGTACCCCTGGGAAGCAAGGAAAGGAAGCTTTTCAGACCCACGTATGCCACTAGACCAGAGGAGCCCAATAAATGTATGCGGCTGCTACAGTGCCCTGTTTGGATGGAGAGAAGGCAGGGAAGTCACTCCAGATGGACAAAACAGAGCAAGAGGGGGTTGGAAGGGGATACTGAATACTGCAACATGAAAGAGAAGGACATCTAAGATTATGGCAAGTTCTTGCACAACTATTCTATGTCCTATTCTCATGTTGCAGTATTCATAACAGTAGGGAGAGTACCCAAGCTTTAGGTATGAACCTGGAAGGTAGGTTGAGGGGCCTGATCTGTGAGATCCTGCAGGACTGACCTATCAAACGCAGTTCTGGCTGTAGAGAAGTCTAGCTTGTGCTTGGTAAAAGGTATGGACTGATGACCAGGAGGCCGCTTCCAGTATGGAAGTGTAGTCCACCCCCTTGAAAAACACTGAAGAGGCAGCTTGCCTTAGTAGAATGCCCTCTCACATTGGTAGTTAATACCTTTCCAAGAAAGGAATAGGCAGAGATAGTTCTGGAAATCCATGATGATATAGTCTGTTTATATAGACTGCCTTTCCCAAGGCCCTAGGCTGAAAAAAAAGACAAACAGCTGGTCAGTCTTTCTAATGGATTTGGTCATGTCTAGGAAATATCGAAGCAGTCTATGAATATCCAAGGAATGAAGGGTTCTTTCACATGGATTTTGAGGTTGAAGGAAAAAAACAGGGCGGTTAATGGCTTGATTCAAGAACAATTCAATAAACACTTTAGGCATGAACGAGGGGTCAGTCCTGAGGGAGACCCCGTCCTTATGGAAGATGAGATAAGGGGGGTTAGCCATCAAGGCCTGGATTTCTGAAACCCTCCGGGCGGATGCAAAGGCTACCAGCAGTACTGTTTTCCCAAGTACATGGTTTCAGTGATGCTGAGTGAGATGGCTCAAAAGGAGAGTGCGTTAAAGTCCCATGAAGGTGGCATCTGTTTGAGGGGGTCTGATATGGAGGACCCCTCATAAGAATAGTTTTACCTCTAATCTGGATGCCAAGGGAGGAATTGAAGGGAGGCTGGTGGAAATGGCTGACAACTGTACCTTTACAGAAGAGCAAGTCTATCCTGAATGTAGAAGCTCACACAAGAAAGGACCATAGGTATAGGAATAAGAAATGTGTCCTGACCATTTGCAGAATCATTTCCATTTTGACACATATCCTGCAGGAGGCCAGGAAGCTTTGTACTAGGAGAAACAGAGTACTCCCTCTGAATATAGTGTTTGAAGGGGATCAGAACTCTTATCACCCATACAGTAAGTCTTAAGGTTAAGCACCTGAGGGTGTATGAGCGACCCAGTCTTGTGTTGGGTTGAATTGGTGGGGTAACATGTGGTTTATAGGTAGGTACTAGGCTATCTGCCCAAGGGCATTTATAAGCCTAGCTAGAATGTGTTGGCTTTCACCTCCCTTTAAGATTAGTTTCATAGGTTCATAGATTAGTACTAAGCTAACTGCCCTTGCGAGCCATTTTAAGCCTAGCCAATTGTCCCTTGTTAGACTCAAACTCTGCACCTTATGTTTGCAAGGCAAACACCTTAACCATTATGCCACCCTCCCAACCCTGAGCCTCTGTCCAGCAGGGCCATTGAAGGGACCCCAGGGGTAAATTTATGATTTACCATCCACTCAAGATTTCTCTTTGAGAGTCAGTGAGGGGCTTTGCCTAACAGATTTGGATTCTATTCCAGAGCGAGGGGAGTCTCTGGGACAGGAATCTATCCCTCCATCTTGTCCTATTTATTGTTGTGCTGAGATTTAAATCCCTGGAGCATGTGGCTCTTAAGAGATTTGGTTTTCTTGAGGTGGAGCATGTCCATTAATTCCAAGACAGACATGGCCTTGTACATCAGGCAGAGATCACCTCTGAGTAGGCGGTAAGCAACAGAGTAGACCTAGAGTTTCTTTAGTCGAGCTGCATAGGACATCTGAGGCCCTCGATCCTCTTGGTGAGGTACTTCTGTGGTCTTTCCAGCTGTTGCAGGTGTAAGGTACATCTCAAATGGGGCATTGTACTTTATTATGGGCCTGATGAGCCATGAGTAGAGGAGCCATGAGTAGAGGCACAATGACCTATCTAGACGTGAACCCTTTCGTGATTAGGTGGGGTACACAGGATTTTCTAACCACTTTGGCAATGTGATTATCAAAGGAGAGGTTGCTATCCACTTGGATCCCCAGATCCCCAATTACATCTTCTGTACTTAGTGGATTACCACTTATGTGGTAATTTGTGAGCACTTTGTTTTTTCCAAAGGGGATGACTATGCACTTTGTCATTTAGCATGAGGCCATGGTTCTGACACCAGGTATTTGTCTCTGTGAGACCCTTCTGGAGGATGTCTGTCAGCCAGAGAGTCGATTATGGCCCCCAGTTTGCAATCATTTGCGAACTTGGTCAGTCATAGTCGTCCTGTGCTTGCCTGTACCTCAGAGAAGCATATAGCAAACAGGAGGGGTCTTGGGACCGAGCCCTGTGGGATGCCACTCGTAACCGGTTTAGAGTCGGACATGGCACCCGCAACTCTGACCATGTGAGATATCCATTGCCAGCTGGCAACCCATCTCGTGACATAGGGGTTAATGTTCAAGCTGGTAAGCTTATCTATAATGCTAGAGTGGGGAATGGTGTCGAAGGCCTTTGCGAGGTCCAGGTAGGCTGCGTGGACTACCTTTCCCTCATCTATGGTGTTTGGCCTTGGTAACTGTTTCAAAGAGGTCAACTATGTTTAGGAGGCAAGATCTGCCTTTAACAAAGCCGAATTGGGTAGGGTCCAGTGTCTGGAGGTTCCCAATGTCTGTTAAGGAGTTCCATGATGATGCGCTCCATAGCTTTGCAGACCAGGCTAGTCAGGCTTATAGGGCAATAATTCCCAGGATCCGAAGTGGCATCACCTTTGTGGAGCAGGATAACTGTTGCTGTATGCCATTCTTTGGGTACATAGCCTGTGGTAAGGCTCGAGTTTGAAGTTCATTTTGGAGCTCGTGTAAGACAGCCTGGGATACCATCTGGTCCCCTTGATGCTGTGTTTTTTGGCTTTGGAGAGGGCTGTTTTCACTTGTGTGTCTGATGTCTGGGGCTCTACATTCTTCTGGGATGGACATGGGCCCTTTTGGGGATGAGTGGGGTGGGTAAAGTTTGCACTGAACCGGTCAGCCAGGATGTTGGCAATATCTGTTGGTTGTGTACTTTTTGCACTAGCTCAGAGCAGATCTGAGAGTTGCCACCTAGATTCTTGATATAGCTAAAGGCTTTGTGATCATCTTTAGAGTCTTTGGCAATTTTTCTTTCGAAGCTGGCCTTGGATGATTTTATGAGGGATCGTAGTTTCTTACTAATACTGATCAGGGATGCCCTTCCCTTTTTGGGATTTTGTTTTATCATGTAATAGTTTCCTCCTTCTGTTGTATAGCTTATTTATGGCCAGAGACCACCAGACTGGTTTCCTCTTTTTGGAGGAGTAAGTCTTGTTTTTACTTGGGATGGCTCTATCCATGTATTCCTGTAGGTGCTCAGAATGCATTTGTAAAGGATTCAGCTGTTTGGGCAGCATTATCCTTTAGATGGGGGGCTTTGAAACTTTACACCTTGGTCTTGAGAAGTTTGCTTTTGAAAAGTTTTTCACAGTGGTTTCCTTGACTGGGGGTGGGGTCAGGATATGGATGTCCAGTGAGATTAGTTTATGGTCCGATCTTACCAGCGAGGGGTTTACCTCTGGTGCGGAACATTGATACATGTTGGGGATGATCAGTTCCAATATGTTGTCACCTCTTGTGGGAGTGGTGACCAGTTCCAAGGGATTTGAGTTTATAGGAAGCGTTGGCAATTGCCTTTGGCTAGTAGGTGAAGGGGAAACTAATGCTGTCTTGGCCAAAAGGGAGTCACCAACAGAATTTTTAGTTTGTCCCTCTCAATCTTCAGGACTCTGGCAGAAAGGCATAAAGATACATCCCCCACCCAAGAAAGAGAAGGCGTGCACCCTCCAAGCTTGTGAATGTGGATCCCTTGTGCAAAACAGAGGCATCTGCCTGTCCTGGGAGAAGGCCAACAGATCTGCCTGAGGAATACCCCACTTGTGAATAAGCCCCAAAAACAACTCTCTATGAAGCATCCATTCATGAGAGGGTGCACAGATTCTGCTGAGAGTGTCTGCCATCACATTATCTGCTGAAGGAATGTACACTGCTTGCAGGTGGATGTGCAGTTCTGCTGCCAGGGACCAAATCTTAACTGCCAGGCTGCAGAACAGGTAGGACTTTGTACCCCCCTCCCACTTGTTGATACACCACAGGGCAATCATCGTCTGTGGCAACTTTTAAAGTGTGCTTGGTAGAATTGTGTGGAAGGTTTGCAAGGCTAGCAGAAGGGCCCTCAGCTTGTTCATACGGATGTGGTCCCTTTGTCTGAGGGAGGACCACTCTTCTGTCTGAACTTTGTTTTGTTTGTTGTGGTTTTGTAGGACAGCTCCCCAACCTAGGTCCAAAGCATCTGTGAAGATTTGTTGTGATGGTGGAGAAATCTGCAAGGATATACCTTGATTGAGGCATATGGCTGTAATCCACCACTGCAGCTATATTTTCAGGCATGGTAGGAGAGATTAGAGTACCCGGAGTGTGAATGCTGGTTCCACATCAGCAACCAATGAAATTCATATGCAGCCTTGCTAAGGGAAGCATGGGCATCAAGGATGCCGTGTGGACTAGGACAGTCGGCATTCCCTGGCTAATAATGTTTAGAGGGATAGGAGTGTTTGGAAATTATGCGTGATGGCTTCTACCAAGGAATGAAGGCTGCCATCTGGTTTGTTTTTATCCTGCACCCCAAGAAAACCAGGTCTTGGGTGGGTGTCATGTGAGTTTTCCAGGTTCACAGTAAACCCCAGGTTTGCCAGGGTATTTGACACCATGCCTAGGTGGTGACTGAGGGTATGGCAATCCTGAGCATCAGGTTGTCTAGGTACAGATATATTTGAATGCCCTGTACTCTAATGGGGGATAACTGGGGCTAGGCTCTTTGTGAATACACTGGGGGCTGTATGGCAAAGCAAAAAATTGAAAATAAAAAGAACCCATGGAAAAGCGTAGGAACTTTCTGTAGCTGGGGTGAATAGGAATATGAAGGTTGAGCATCCTTCAGATCCAGGGATACCATGAAGGCTTGAAGGATAAGGGGGCAGCACGTGATGCAAGGTGAGCATATTGAAGGCAGGCTCCTTGAGGAATATAGAGAGTAAAGACAAATCCAGAATTTGCCTCCATGGGCCATCTTTTCTTGGAACCAAAAATATCCTGGAATAAAACCCCTCGTTTGTTCTGGAGGTCTTTCCCATGGTGCCCGGAGTTTGGAGAGGACCCAAAATTGGAGGGAAGAGATGAATCTACCTTGTAGAATTTTGGGGTGTCCCCTGGAAGGGAGGAAGTGCCTAAGTGAAAGTACCCTTTTTGGATGATGGAAAGTATCCAAGTTCTGAGGTTATTTTCCACCAGAAGGATAGGGAAAGGGGAGGTGGAGGGATAAGGGAGTGGAGTTGGACAACTGGTTTGAGTCATAGTGGAAGGGCTCTGTCTGGTCAGTCTGCCTCTGAAAGGACGTTGGAGTGGAGGTGGAAGGTTGTTTAGGAGTGGAGTGTCTCCTAGGTTACCCTCCATCCCTTAGCCTATGGGGCATTAGAATGAGATAATTACCTCCTAACAAAGGTGGTCCTTTGAAGGTAATTCCTATGATACCTAGGAATAGGAGTGTAACAAGTGCTTTACTCCATGCCCTTTTCCTGTAGGAATTTAAGGAGCTCTGCAGAGGCTGCATCGAAAAGGGCCTCATCAAGAGGAGCATCTAGCAATTTGGTCTAGACATCCATGGGAAGGGGCTGAAACTTCACCCAAGAATATCTTCTCAGGACAGAACCGGAGGCTGCTGATTTGGAGGAAGCCTCTACCGCATAACTGCACTTTATGGAGTGCCTGGTTACCAGAGAAGCATTAGAGAGCAGGGCAGCGAGTTGTGACTTAGGAGTCTAGCACATCTGGAATCATTGCAGAAGCTTTTGACAGGGTATCTAAAAACAAACCTAGCCATGTAAATTTGATAGTTTAGGGCTCCAATGGCTAGAGAGGAAGTACATACCTTCTTCCCCAGTCTATCCATAAATGTGCTTTCACTGTCGGTGGGAAATGGAGGGCAGCTATCAGGATGCTTATCTGCCAACACTGCAACAGCAGGGTCTGCAGGGGGTTCTTGAATAAGAACTGTGTAGCCTGAGGAACTGAGAATTAGGGGTCTGGGATACAGCCAGAAATGCATCATGAATGGCTGGAAGCTTGACTGGTCCATCTGCAATGATGGAGAGGGCTGGTCTATCTGCAATAATTCAAAGTATCTCTTTTTTGTTTCACAGACATCTAAGGCCTGCCATTTAAATGTTCTCTGAGAAATGGTGTTCCCAAAGGAGAATTCTCCTCCTGGAGATTCAGGAGTCCTTCTCCTCAGGGGTAATGAAGTCCTTGAGGGGAATGAAGTCCTTGGGGGATTCTATCTGGGAGCAATAGGTAAGTGATTCAGAGGAAGAGAGTTGTTCTTCTGAATCCTCCAAGCCTGCACAGGTGTAGAGCTGGTAGAGGAACCAAAGACTGGAGGGCGTGGAAGGCCCTGAAAAGATTTTGGGAAAAAACTCCCATCCAGGAGTTGGTTCAGCTTCTCCATGTTCCCTATGTTTTAATTTCGGTTTCATCTTTAAAGGAGTGGAAGGATGTGTTGACCTAGAGGCAGACACCTGGGAGGATGGAAAAGCTACAGTAGGCTCCTCTGATGCATTGTGCCGTGGTTCCCCCCTCGCCATCAGGAACTGATCAACCTCAGCAGATGTACTCTGCATTTCCGCCAAACCGGCTTCCACCATGCTTCCCTGTTCTATCTGTGAAACAGGCATCCGGTGAGACCCTGGGTGTCAGGCCTAACTTTCTTGGTCTTCTTCCGAAGCGGTTCAGAGGTACCTACCTCACCCTCCATGCCTAACGCTAGACACCGGAGCCTCTGGTTTTCTAATAAAGCAAGCTTTAAAGGCAGCCAAGGTACAAAGGACTTGCAATTATCGCAAGACATATACAGTTGTGGCCTTCACCTAAACAAACATGTATGGTTGTGGCCTTCACCTAAACAGAATAAACACTTATGCATGCATGTCCTTGTGTGGAATTTGTCTTCCACAAGCACACTTCCCTTCCTAGCTGACATGTATGCTTGAAAAGCAATAAGAAGGTAACAAAAAGCCCAAAGGGGTACTTTTTCTGTATCAGCCGGCTGAAAAACAGATTCCCAGAGCTGGCTATCGGAGGTCTGTAGATCACTGCAGCAGAAATGTTCTGAAGGGTTAAGTGCAGATGTCACTTTTATAAGCAGACATCGGTTTATGGCCCTGACAAGCAACAAAACATGTACCCCTGCTCCTAAGCCTTTGGCATACTGGCCAGATGTCCGGTGCAGGCAGCAACCTCCCTACTGTTATGAATACTGCAACATGAGAATAGAAAGACACCCACAACTTTTTTTATATACATGAAAAAAAGACACCAAGAAAAAAAAAAAAAGGAGTTGCCAACAATGGTAAAAAGAATACATACAAGGTGCAGAAGAGAAATACAAAATAGTATTACTAAAGTGCTTTTTGTACAGAAAAGTAAAGGGGGGGTTAAGGTACACGTTGGATAACTGCTCGGTAAGGGATAGATACATGAGCAAGAGAAGTTTAGATTTTTTTTAAAAGAACATATTAAAAATTTCTTAACTGCCCAAAAGCTACTGATAAACCACATCTTGCGTGAAAGCGACAAGGTAACTTGGGAAGGGTGCATTAGGGTTAAGGGAGGAGCTAGAGACCTTTTTTGTTGCCATGAGCTATTGCAAAGGCCTTCAGATCAGAACCCACAGGTTGAGGATAGAATGAAAATTGACATCAGCTCTATTTATTTTACTTCTGAATGTCACCTCTTTTATACTTAATGGCAATCTTAAGAAATCATTCCATGGTGGAAGTTAAACCTAAGATCCTGTAAGTGCAAAATTAGTAATCACACAAACAGAAGTGAAACATTAAAATTTGTTCAAAAAACATTTTTATTTACAGCATTTACATAACAGCCTTACAACACAGAATAAGACTGCTCTTAAAATTTAAATCAGCTACTCATTAGCAAACGAATCAAACTTGTTCACCACTAAAACACTACACAATACATACTACTTACTTCAAATTCAGAAAAATACTTCAATTGATGTCCAAAAAGGCAGCAATCTGATGCTAAATACACTTCATGAAAGTCAATTTGTCAGCCCAACAGTGCAGCGCAACTTATTGGCAGTGCTGACAACTCCAATTTATTTAGCAAAGTTTTAATAGCAGTGACAGGCCATGGAAGGGGAGGTGTGGAGAGAATGGGAACCTTGGTACTAGCTAGTTCTCCTGTCGGAAAAGGAATGCAGGATTTGTGAACCCCCCCCCCCACAAGCTTGGCCAACATCCTCAGGTAGAAATAATCTTTATCCCAGATTTTATTTGAGGGGTGTTAGCAACACATTACAAGAGAGTAAACGCTTGCAGGTGTGTATCAAACCAAACTAGTACTACAGAACTGTTCATGGGGAAATAAGTCAACTTTAGGCCAAAGCAAATAAAACTACCAAGATAGTCACTGACCCTAGATTTTCTTACTCTTTCTTGATCACAAAGGGGCAAAAGATTGGGGAGCAATAATCAATTATAAGTACGGGGGGGGGGGGGCACTAAAAGCCTTTCAAAAGTAACAGCGTAATTTTTTCACAAAAGCTGTCCTGCACTATTTTTATTCTTTAGTGCCCTAGCAGAGTCCCCAAAAATGGAAAATGAAGGGTGACTATTGTGCAGAATATTAACCTGTTCTCCACCTTTTACACTCTGAAGAGTTGTTGCCTCTAAAGTTTTAGAGCAGCTGCCTAGTTAGGCATTAACTATCTATGGTACAATCTCCTCTCCCTCCTAAGCCTACACATATGGCAACCAAGTAAATGGTACATTTAGAGTCTCCACGCCTTGCCTGGGAAAGATGATCAGTTCCTCGGCTTGTTGCCCAGACTCGTTATTTTATTTTAGAGCTAGGTGGTGGGCTGGTCCAGGGACCTTTTTCAGGTATGTTTTAGTCCCCCCACCCATTCCAACAAATCCAACCAACTGCATGTTAAACTTTCCTTAAGGAAGGTATGCATGCTCATAACTCATAATTCATCTACTCCATTCTCCCACACTTGAGTAGCTTAGTTTACTTTTTCTGATCCTAAAACATGCCCTGTTCTCAATAGAGAAGGATGCCATTCCTAATCAAGCCAGTAAAACTGACTCGCTCAATACCAGGTTCACCTAACAGGGCTTGTGACCTACTACTGTTTGCATAAGTGACTTAACAGCTGCCATTATTTTGCAAGTAATTTTTCAATGAGGCACAAAAAAAATGCAACATTCAGCCTAAAGAAAATTCTATTTGTGCAGTGAATTGAAGACATCACAAAGCACTTTGGGTCCATATCAACCATCCAAATGTAAATTTTTCACATCTATATTCAGTTGAGAAAAATGCTAAAGGAGGAGACAGAATACATAGAACTGTATTTGTTCCTCTCCTCCACATGTCGCCCTTCACAAAGGGAGGTTTACAATACCACCACTACATGAAAATCAGCTTGACTTGCTAGGCAATGCGACTCCATTACAACTCGCATTCCATACAATTGTTACAACTGCCCACTTGGAGTTTTGAGAAAGCAGACAAAAACTTGACTACTTTAGTCCTAGTCTTTCCCTTGCAACAATGATTCAGGAATTTCAACAGTTGCACATCTGGTTGTTCGCAGCTGCATCCTTTATTACAGACAAAAATGTTCACTTTCACAGAAAATCCACTCTCTGCTTGTGGTGGCAGAACTCCTGCATCTTAAGGTGCATTTCTCCAGTCGCATAATAACACACGGCACAGTGTTTCTGTAAACTTTGTACTTAAGAGGTATTGCACTGAACATGCTGACGTGGCTCTAAGTATTCATCCTCTTCATAAACTTGTTTGCCATAGTGATGCCGGTTTTCTGTTGTATGATCAAATTTAACTAGATTAACTTCCTCCATGTCCTCAGTGACCACTGGTTCATCAGTGGGTGGGAAAAGGGTCCTGAGTTCACTCAGCTTATGCTGAGGAAGCCAGCCAGATGCTGGGAAACGTACCTAAGAAAAACAGAAACAGTCTATAAGGCATCTCACATTCTAACAACTGCACAATGAATGCAATCAAAGCAATTCTAAAAACTAAATAGAACCACTGACCACCAGTAAAAGAATCAAATGGCAATCACAAATTAGAACAAAATCACATTAATAAGGTTTGATGGGGAAAAACCTACCAGATACCTGTGATTTCAGTGACAAAACTCATGAACACCCTATACCACCCTAATCTTGAAGGGTGTGTATTGAAAGTACAGCTTAGTTTATTTAAAACATGTTTTATCAAGTTTGCTACAGTGAAACAAATAAGTGTTACCCATCATTCTCAAACTTTAGGCTCATCAGATCAGGTGCTGGTCCTGGAGCTCCCTCTCCTCTATGTAATGGTTATAACCATCTCGTTAAGATTTCCTCATAGTTACCCCTAGAACCACTGATAAGGAAAATATATCCAGGTAATAGGTAAAGTACAGCAAGAGGGCCCTCTAATACAGACTAGACTATCACTATCTGTGGCCGACTACATGTGCAATCTGGAGGGAGCAAGGATGGCTGAGAAGGACAGCAGACAACACAAATCTATCATCGTGGTCAAGTACACATTTTCACATCCAATGTTTTTCCATCCTTCTCAACCTGTGGGACACAGCCCTTCAGGTCAGTAACTCCAGGATGGTCCTAGGAGAAAACATAAGTGGTGGAACCACCTAGATTTAATGCTAGAGTTGTAAATGGACACACAAGCACAGTACTAGACCAAGCAGCTGCCTCACAAAATACCACCCCTGGTGGAATGAGCTCTAGCCTTAACAGGCAGAGAAATCCCTTTTGGGACTATGCAAAGGAGATACCAATCAAAGCCACTGGGTACTGTCACTTCAGAAACAGGCTTGCCAAGTCATATTTAAGAAACTTTTTGGTGCTGTCCAAACAATCTCAATGTTAATTCACATACAAAACAATGATAAATACTTTTCTTCATTACTGAAACTGGGAAAGAAAACAGGTGAGTGCATGAGCTGATTCACATTACAGTCGGGTGAGTGCATGAGCTGATTCACATTACAGTCGGGTGAGTGCATGAGCCGATTCACATTACAGTCAGGTGAGTGAATGAGCCGATTCACATTACAGTCAGGTGAGTGAATGAGCTGATTCACATTACAATCAGGATACCTTATGTGGAAAGGAAAGGGTGATCCTTAAGGTGAAGAGGCTAGTGCTTGCAGCTCACACTTCTTGCTGATGTAACCACCATCTCAAGACAAGAGCTTTAAAGAAACTGATTGCTGGTTCTAAAGGAGGTCAACTTGCAATGGCTGACAGACCAAATCACAAAAAGGTGGATATAAAAGATGCCACTTAGAAAAGCCACAAATATTCCGAGCCACCACAGACATATCAATGCCAGTGTGACAAATCTTTCAGGGTCACCACAGACATGTTATCCATGCTAGTGTGAACAGTGGAAATGGCATCTAAAATGAACTTGGAATGGTGAAACTGGAATGAAAGACTTGCCAGGAAATCCAGGACATCAAGAATTCATAAAAAGGGTTCAAATCCTTGACGGGCCCAAATAATCTCTTCCACTTGCTGGCTTAAGTCTTTCTAGTGGAAGGCTTTGGGGAATGATATGATAACACTGTCATCACTGCAATTTTAGAAACCAAGCGGTTAGTCTGAGGTAGTATATGGCTTTGGTGGGACAGACCTGAAGTCTAGGAAATCCTATATGGAAGTTTCCAGGACCCAGAGTATGTGAAGTTGAAGCTAAAAAGAACTAAACTTGTCTGGGCCAGAACAGGGTTGGAGAGCATGGTCATCCTACAAACAGGCTGAGATCAGTCATCCTACAGACTACCCTCTGAAGAAACTTAATGTACAGAGGACCTGCATGCAGAAGTGCATAACTTTTAGAGAGGTAACAGAAAGCGATACATTTGGGGATGTAAATCAGACTGTAGTAGGGGGAAAGTACAGTTGTGTATACTTACCATAAATGTAGATGTTAGAGTGTATTCACTGTTGCAGTCATTACAATTGGGTTATCCTGCTGACAGGCTACCCTCAGTCGGCTGGCCTGAATTCCAAAGTCTAGGTCCGGCGTCTGTTGCTGTCACCTCTTCCCTGACGTCAGTGCGCCAGGGGTATAGGTATAAAAGATGCAGCAGACACCATTTTTTCTTGCCCCAGATGTCAGGTGCCCCCAAAAGGGTAGGCTAAAAATGTCAATAAAGCATGCATGCGCCAAAGCATATTTTGCCTTCTCTACAAGCAAATACACCACACAGGTTGTACAGATTAGAGAAGTACAGATAAGTTCCAGCAAAGATATGGGGGGTGGCGGGTGGGTAACCTGGACTGCAACAGTGAATACACTAACATCTACATTTATGGTAAGTGTACACAACTGTACTATGTTCTTCGTGTTTCACTGTTGCAGTCATTACAACTGGGTTGAATCCCAAAGCTATGGTTGGGAGGCTGGAGCTAAATAGCATTAGGAGTGGCTATGAGGCCCTGCAGAACTGCAGTGGGAAAGCCTGCTCTGGATTTAGATTAGAGTGGTAAATGATGGTGCTTTGTAAAGGTCTGCACTGAACTCCAGGTAGCAGCCTCTGTCTTTGGTTGGTACTCCCCTGAGGAAGGCTGCTGAAGTGGCTGCTGCTCTGGTTGAATGTGGCATAATGCCCTTAGGCACTGGCTTGCCATGTTGTGAATAGCAGAAACAAATGCAGTGGCCTATCCACTTGTAAATAGTCTGCTTTGAGATGGCCGTTCCTTGTGATTCTGCAGCACGTCACTAGTAATTGCTCTATTTCTGAACGCTTTGGTTCTGTTCAAGTAGAAGTGTAGCTGTCTGTGTATGTCCAAAGAATGCAGAATTCTCTTCCCCTTATTCTGTGGGTTTGGATAAAAGGTAGGCAGATGAATAGTTTGGTTAAGGGCCACACTGGACACTACCTTAGGCATAAATGTCGGGTTTGTCCACCAAGAAACCCTGTCTGGATAAAAAAAAAAATGATAAAAAGGTTCTACAGCCATGAGTGCCTGTAGCTCTGAGACTTCTTGCAGAGGTTATTGCTAGAAGCAGAGCTGTTTTCCAAGATAAACTTTGTCAGCTGTAGCGGCTGGCTCAAAAGGAGGCGGGGTGAGTTTTTCTAAGACATAATTGAGGTCCCATGCAGGTATTGGTGATCTCCTTGGAGGCCTTAAGTTTTTGGCTCCTCTGAGGTACTGCCTTAAAGGATGAGAAAAGATTGGTGGCTCTGTGTTGTAATGAGCCGAAATGGCAGAGGCATGAATTTTAATGTCCAGCATCTCAGTTAAGTATTGCAAAATCTGTGGAATATTTGGTACAACAGTTGTCAATTCCTTGTGCCTGGTTCCAAGCACAGAATCTCTTCCATTTTCCAGCATAAGATTTTCTGGTATTAGGCCTCCTGGCCTCCAAAATGACATCCATCACCGCTTTAGTGAGAGGTGTGTTTTGTAGGACTACATTATCCACCATGCTGCCAGATTTAAGGTCTTGAGTTGGCTGTGCAGGATCCGATTGTTTTGTTGGGACAGTAGATGAGGTAGTTGAGGCAAGGTCCAGGCTGGGCATTGAGACAAGTTCCTTAGGATTGGATACCAGTACTGGTGGGGCCAGTCTGAGGCAATCAGTATCACTTTTGGCTTCTCTTGTCTGACCTTTAAGAGTACCTTGGGGAGGAGAGGGAATGGAGGAAAGGCATATATAGAAACAGACAACTGGTGCCAGAGCCGTGGCCTCAAGCTAAACGCCAAAAAGTGTACAGTCATCCCCTTTGGCAAAAACAAAGTGCCCACAAATTACCACATAGGTGGTAATCCATTAAGTACAGAAGTAATTAGGGACCTGGGGACCCAAGTTGATAGCAATCTCTCATTTGACAACCACGTGGCCAAAGTGGTTAGAAAACATTTTATATAGCCCACCTAATCATGAAGGGATTCACATCTAGATCAGGGGAGGTCATAGTGCCTCTTTACTCATCCCTCATCAGGCCCATAATTGAGTACAATGCCCCTTTTGGGATGTACCTCACCAGACACCTGCAGCAACTGGAAAGACCCCAAAAGTACCTCACCAAGAGGATCAAAGGGCTCAAACAGATGCCATATGCTACCCGGTTAAAGAAACTCCAGCTCTACTCAGTGGCATACCACCTGCTCAGAGGCGATCTGTGCCCGACGTAAAAGCCATGTCCAAACCAGAATTAATGGACATGCTGCACCTCAGAAAATCCAAATCCCATCGAGCTACGCGCCCAAGAGACTTGAACCTCAGCAGTGAAATAAGTAGGACATGCTGGAGGGACAGACTCATAACCCAGAGGCTCCCTTCACTCTGGAATAAAATCCCAGTCCAGGTTAGGCAGAGTCCCTCATCGACTCTCAAGAGGAATAGAGATGAGTGGATGGGAGATCGTAGGTTTACCCCGGGTATCACTCCTGTGTCACTGTTAGACAGAGGCACAGTATACTAACCTCGAAAAAGGGCATAGCAAAATTAATTTAAAATGGGTGGCAAAAGCCAAACACTCTGGCTAGGCTTATAAATGCCCTAGGGCAGATAGGTTCATACTAGGCTATGAACCTATATACTGCTAAGTTTTTCCAGCTGAAAGATAGGGCATCCACTTTCCATGCTTGTCTGTGACAAGTCCTTGTGCAGAATCTCTTTAGTTGGCAGTTGTGAGGAGAGGCAAATAGATACATGTCCGGGCATCCCCATTTCCTTGCTATCATACTGAAGACTTGTGGACCCAATTTCCACTCGTGGGGATCCATGAGGTTTCTGCTTAGTTAATCTGCCAGAGTATTTCTCTTTCTTGGCAGGAATTGTGCCTGCAGATGTACTTGGTAAGTCAATGCTGTGCCCCACAAAGTCATGGCTAGTCTGCAAAGGGGGTAAGAATGAGTGCCTCCCTGCTTGTTTATATACCACATGACCGTGGTGTTGTCTGTCTATCAGTAGCTGTCCCGGATGAAGTAGGTCCTTGAAGGCTGTCAGGGCATTCTGAACAGCTAGCATCTCTTTTTGATTGATATGTAGATGCTTTTGGTTTGTGGACCATGTGCCTTGTATAAATCTTTCTGCCATGTGGGCCCCCCCAGGCATAATCGGATGCATCCATTGTTAATGTCTGCCTGGCTGGGGGTAAAGTGAATGGCTGTCCCTTGTTCTGGTGACAGGCGTTTGCCCACCATCAAAACTCCTGTTGCAGGCAGGGAATGAGTGTAATTGTTTCCAGGCTGTGGCAATGTTGAGTCCAAACACTTTTTAGGTACCACTGAAGTTTCCTCATTTGCAGTCTTGCATATGCAATTAGTAGAATGCAGGATGCCACGAAGCCCAAAGCCTGTAGAATTTTTCTTGCAGATAACTGGGCCTTCGTTGCCAACAGTTTGAAATAGTTGCCTTTATCTGGCGTGAGATAAGCCATCTGGGCAGTTGTATTTAAGCTTGCACCCAGGAATATTACCCCTTGAGAGGGGGTACTAGTTTTGATTTCTTTTCATTGACTGTGTACCCTAGGCATGTTCGTAATCTCATTACAAACACCAGATGCTGCAGTAGAATGTCCTGGTTCTCTGCTTGAATGAGGCAGTCGTCCAAGTAAGGATATATTTGTATTCCTTTGTCTGCAGAATGCAATTACTGATGCCAGGCACTTCGTGAAGACCCTGGATGCAGTAGATAAGCCAAAGGGCACTGCAGAGAATTGGTAGTGCATTAAGCCAGCTTTGAATCTGAGGTATCTTCTGCATGTTTGATTGGGACATGCAGGTATGCCTCTTGGGTCTAAAGTCACAAGCCAAGCCTTCTTGCCCAGCATGGGCAGAAGCTGCTGTTGAGTCAACAGTTTGAATTTTTGTATATCCAGATGTGTCCAGTATTGGTCTCCAGGATTTGTCTTTCTGGGTACTAAGAACAGTCTTTAATAAAATCCTTGTCCCTGCTCTTGCTCTGGTACTTGTTGAATGGCCCTCATGTCCATGAGGGATGAGACTTGTTTTTGTGCCTCTGCACATTGATTTTTTGGCAGGTCTGGCCAAACGTTTGCCCTTGGCAGGGTATGAAAGTGAAACCTGTAGCCTTGTGACACTATGTCACAGACCCATTTGTCCTGGATTATGTGCTAGTTTCCCCCCTAAAGGTGCTGCCAGAAGATAAGTGCTTGGTGCAGGCAGGTGGAAGTCATTGGGACCGTTTCCTGTATGGGTGTGATTTGTAGTCTCCACTTTTGGAGGTAGAAGCACCCCAATGTTTAGACCTGTATGAACCTTGGGGCTGGGGATCTGCCTCTAGGGCGTCTGTATCTGCCCCTTTGTGGCCTGACACTGGAAAGGACCAATTCTTTGTAGGTCAGTGTCTGCTAAATCTTGGAGGCTGTACCTATAAGAAATCCTTGACTGTCTGCATAGATTTAGCTTTGTTCTCCATTTTCTTTAACACCAAACAAGGTAGCATGCTGTAATGGAGCATCTAATAATTTTGCTTTAACATGATCGGGTAGATTTTGTTCCTTTAACCAAACATGCCTCCTAATGACAGAACCCATAACAGTGGCCCTGCAGGAGGCCTCCAGAGAATCAAAACCACATTGCAAAGTATGCTTTCCAACTTGTTCAGCTCCATGCAATAAATCCTGCATTTCTTTGTTTTCTGCACATTCAGAATTTATCAACATTTTCAAGCAGTGAACATATTGCTGACATTTGAGCATATGAAACTGACAATTTAAAGCCCTTATAGCCAAGGTAGCAGAAGTGTAAATCTTTTTTTCCCCATCTGTCCAGAGCCCTAGAATCCCTGTCAGAGGGGGTAGGGTTTTTTGCAGTGGAAGCCTTGACCCCTTTGGGACCCCTGAGAGATTCTGGGTCAGCAGGGTTTTTGAAAAGGAATTTATGAGAGTCAGGAATCCTGTAGTATCTGTCCAGCTTAACAGGAGCTGGAAGTAAGGAATCGGGGGTCAGACTGGACTTTGAAAATACATCTACAATGTCTAACACAGGTGGAATAGCTAGGGAACTGTGTTGTGGTAGTAAAAGGAAGTTTGAGCCTTTTCTTTGATTCCGAATAATCTTGGCTCTCCCAGTGGAAATGCTCCCTCAAAGTTTCCCCAAAGGAGTAATCCTCAGGAGGAGAGGCTGAAGGGATAGATTCTTCAGCATCAGAATCCTCACAGGGGGGAAGAGAGTATTCCTGATTAGAAGAGGAAATAGATGAAATGGAAACCTGATCTGAAGAGTCATAGTCAGTCTCTTGCCTAGGCCTCTTATCAGGAGGGGGATGGGAACCCCTGATCAAAGTAGTTAAGTCTTCGGCCATTTTGAGCATCTGTTTTTTGGGCATGGAGGCCTGTCCAAGAGGCTGTTGTCCTGGTTTGTCTTTAAAGGTGCTTTAGTCTTTGCCTTTGAAGCTGAAGTCATTTTAACATACAATTGAGGTCTGAAAACACCCTCAGAAGCTGATGCCTACTCAGCGGCTCTGGACCCAGAGGGAATAGTCTCCGAAGGTGCAATACCTTGAGTTTCCAGTGGCCTGGTCGACTCCACGTGGGAGTCAGTAGCAGCCTGCGGGTCTAAAGAAGACGTAGTCAGGGGCTGCGAAGGCACCTCACTGAAAACTAGAAGAAGCCTTGTAGTTTGTTTTAGACCTCGGATGCCGGTCTTTTCTTTGAGTTTCTTGTGAATTCCAGTAGTCGGCTGGTCCGACGAATTCGTACAATTAAATCTTCTGCCAAAATAGTGAAATGCAAAATCATACAGATGCTTAAAAAAGTGCACTGGTTACAAAACTGACAAAGTACAGTTTTGTACCTACCATAAATGTAGATGTCCGACAGGTATGCATCTGCAGTCATCACATATGGGTTTGTCCTGCCTCAGGCAGCCCTTCGGTCGGCCGGATTCCAAAGTCTGGGTCTGGCCTCGGCTGATGTCGCACTTTCCCCGACGTCAGAGTGTCTGGGGTATAAAAGCATCAGCCGACGTCATTTTCCTCAGTTTTTCTTGCCCCAGATGCCAGGTGCCCTCTAAGGAAGGCTAAAATTTGGAGAGATGCATTTTCAAAAACAAATCCAAACATGCACAGTAATATAAAAAACAAATACACCATAAAAGATCCCCCCAGCTAGCTATAAGAGGGGTAAGTACCCAAGAAGTATACCACAGAGGGGAAGGAGGGAGGGTAAACCTGACTGCAGATGCATACCTATCGGACATCTACATTTATGTTAGGTACAAAACTGTACTATGTCCTTCAAGGATGCATCTGCAGTCATCACAAATGGGTAGAATACCATAGCCAATCTGGGGGTGGAGGTACCAAGTAAAGGATGGTGTAGCTAAAATACCCTGCAGGACTGCCGTAGCAAAGCCTGCTCTGGATCTGGAGTATAAAGGTAAATTGTAATGCTTGGCAAATGTATGCACGGAGCTCCATGTAGCAGCTTCTAAAATGTCCTTGGTAGCCACCCCTCTTAGGAAGGCTGTGGAGGTGGCTGTGGCTCTCGTGGAATGAGGTCTAATTAGCTGGCACAGTTTTTCCATGAAAGGAGTAACAAAAACGAATGCAATTTCCTATCCATTTTGAAATTGTCTGTTTGGAAATTGCTTTTCCTTGTGCCCCAGCAGCATATGCTACAAACAGCTGGTCAGTCTTTCTGTAACTTTTAGTTCTGTCCAAGTAGTAGTGCAACTGTCTGTGTATGTCCAGGGTGTGCAGGAGTTTCTCCCCTTTATTTTGTGGTTGTGGGAAGAAAGTAGGCAAGTGAATAGCTTGGTTCAAAGATACCCTGGATACCACCTTTGGCATAAATGTAGGATTGGTTCTCAATGAAACTCTGTCCTGATGAAAATTAAGATATGGCTGTACTGCCATTAGAGCTTGTAACTCAAACTCTTCTTGCTGAGGTTATGGCTAGAAGGAAGGCAGTTTTCCAAGACAGAAACTGTAGATCTGCAGATGCTGCTGGTTCAAAGGGAGGAAGTGTTAGTTTTTCCAACACGAAGTTAAGGTCCCAAGCAGGTAGAGGTGGTTTCCTTGGAGGATTGATGTTTTTGATTCCTCTTAGAAACTGTCTCAGGAGAGGATGAGAGAAGACAGGTGGATCAACATTGTATTCTGCTGAAATTGCTGAGGCATGTATCTTAATGGAGGAGTAAGGCCGTTGTGGAACAATTCTGCCAAATATTCCAGTATATGTGCCATGTTCATCACGGTCGCATCTAGGCCCTTTGTTGTGTTCCAAGTGTGAAATCTTTTCCATTTTGCAGAATATGCCTTCCTTGTGGAAGGCCGGCGAGCTTCCATAATAATATCCTTCACTCTCTGGGATAGCTTATCCTGAGGAGGAGTCATGGTATTTTCCAGGCAGTTAGCTGCAAGGTTTTCAGGTTGGAATGCAGAGTCTTGAAATTGTGCTGTGTCAGTAGAAGTGGCCATAGGGGGAGAGGTCACGGTTTCGTCTGTGACATGTGGCTACCAGTGCTGTCTTGGCCAGTTTGGAGCTATCAGAAGCACTCTGGGCTGCTCTGTTCTGATCTTCAGTAAGACCTTGGTAATTAATGGGAGAGGTGGAAAAGCATACACTGTTAGAGCTTTCCAGCTGAAAGAGAGAACGTCCACTTTCCATGCTTGTGGGTGGTATGTCCTTGAGCAGAATTTCTTCAGTTGATGATTCTGGGGGGAGGCGAACAGATCTATTTTCGGCCTTCCCCATGACTGTGTTATGAGTAAGAAGATGTCTGGGTGCAGCATCAATTCGTGTGCATCCATGGTATTTCTGCTTAGGCTGTCTGCCAGTATGTTGTCTTTCCCTGGCACGAACTGGGACTGCAGCTGTATATTGAGTTTCAAGGAAAGTTCCCATAGATTCATTGCCAGTCTGCAAAGAGGGTAGGAATGGGTGCCTCCTTGCTTATGTACCACATAACTGTGGTGTTGTCTGTCCTCATGAGTAGGTGGCCTTGAAGAAAGTTTGTTTGAAGGCCTCGATTGCGTGCATCACTGCCAGCATTTCCTTTTGGTTTATGTGCATTTGCAGCTCTCTGTGAGCATAGCCCTTGGATACATCTGCCCTCCATGTGTGCTCCCCAACCTTGGTCTGAAGCGTCTGTAGTGATGGTTTGGTTGGCTCTTGGCTTGCTGAAGGGCAACCCACTGTTTGACTGGCAGGCTTGAGCCCACCACAGAAATTCCTTTTGAAGGCATGGAATGAGTGGGATCAAAGTCTCTAAACTTGACTGTGCTGAGTCCATAAACTCCTTAGGTACCATTGTAATTTTCTCATATGCAGCCTTGCTTGTGGAATCAGAAGAATGCAAGATGCCATGTAACCCAGGGCCTGCAGGATTTTCCTTGCAGTCAGCTGAGTTTGTCTTGTCAGATTCTTGAAGTAATCCGGTAGTTGTTTTTGTTTTTCTTCTGTGAGATAGGCCATTTGGGTGGTTGTGTCTAGATCCGCACCCAGAAAAGTTATTCTTGGAGATGGAACAAGTCTTGATTTGTGGATGTTGACTGTATATCCCAAGGCCTGCAGTAGGTGGATGGCATAATCCAAGTCCTTTAACAAAGTTTGCTTGCTGTCCGCTTGTATAAGGCAGTCGTCCAGATATGGGTAAATTTGAATCCCCTGAAGTCTGCAGTGTGCAATTACTGATGCCAGGCATTTCGTGAATACTCTGGGCACAGTAGATAAGCCAAAGGGCAATGCTGAGAATTGATAATGCTCTGACCCTGCAAGAAATCTGAGGTGTCTTCTGCAGCTTTGTCTGATAGGGACATGCAGGTATGCCTCCTTGAGGTCTAGAGTCACCAGCCAAGACCCCTTGTCCAGCATGGGAAGGAGTTGCTGTAGAGTCAGCATTTTGAATTTTGGCACAATGAGGTAAGTATTCAGTGCGGACAAGTCGAGAATAGGCCTCCATTGATTTTCTTTTCTTGGAACAAGGAATAATCTGGAGTAAAATCCTTGGCCTTGTTCTGAAAGAGGTACCTTTTCTATAGCTTTCATTTGTATTAAGTTTGAAATTTGTTTCAAAGCCTATGCCTTCTGATTTGGTGGCAGGTCTGGCATGCCTTTTCTTTTTGGCAATGTGTGGAAATGGAACCTGTATCCTTTGTCTATTATTTGCAGTGTCCATGTGTCCCTTGTAATGCTGTGCCAATTGTTTGAAAATAAAGAAAGCTTTCCGCCCAAAGGTGCTTCTCACAAAGTCATTGATTCTGTCCTGGTGTAGCAGTTGTAGTTCCTGCACTACCTCTCTGGTTGGGAGGCTGCCATTGACGGCCTCTGTAGGAGCCTCTAACTTGCCCTCTACCACTGGCACGCCTATGAGATCTGTCAGAGTCCGGAAAGGACCAATTCTTAGTAGGCCAATTTCTTCTGAATCTCGGTGGTTGGACTTGCAGAAAATCTTTGACTGTTGCACAGATTTTGCCTTTTCTTCAAATTTCTTCAAGACCTCTTGAGCCGTGGAACCAAATAATTTTTGCTTTTCCATAGAAGCATCCAAAAGCTTAGCTTTAACATGGTCTGGCAGAGATTGTTCCTTCAGCCAGGCATGTCTACGTATGACTGCACCTGTCATAGCTGACCTACATGAAGCTTCCAATGCATCATAACCACACTGCAAGAAATGGTTACTAACCTGCTGGGAGTTATGTACCAGATCCTGAAGGGATTTGCGATCAAGGGGTTCAGAAGAAGACAGTTTCTTATGCAATTCATCTAACAAATACTCTTGGTACTGTATCATATGAAATCGACAATTTAATGCCCTCATGGAAAGAGTTGCAGAAGTATACACTTTTTTACCCAATCTCTCTAAAGCTCTGGACTCCCTTTCAGAGGGTAGAGGATTTCTAGCAGTGGCAGCTGCAACCCCTTTTGGGCCCTGGGAAATAGTTTCTGGATCAGCAGAGTGGGCCTTGTACAGGTGCAAATGTGAGTCCGGGACCCTGTAGTACCTATCAGGCTTGGCCAGAGCCGGAGGGAGAGAGTCAGGGGTTGCACTAGCATCAGAGTACACATCATCAATGACATTCAAAACTGGAGGTATAGCTAAAGGCCTATGCTGAGGTAAATGTAAAAAGGTCCTTAATCTCTTTCTAGAATCAGAGAATTCCTGACCCTGCCATTGGAAATGTTCTCTCAGAGTGTAATGTCTCCCCAAAGGAAAACTCTTCAGGAGGGGAGGCCGAGGGAATAGATTCTTCAGCATCAGAATCCTCGCAGGCTGAGTAAGCCTCCTCCTGGTGGTCTGACAGAATAGAGCCATCAGAGGACTCATCTGAGGAGTGAGGGTCAGAGGGCTCAACCCTGGGCCTTTTGTCTGGAGGTGGTTGCGAGCCCCTGTCCGGATGAGGAGGTTGAGAACTTCTAATTAAGGAGATAAGATCCTCAGCTAAGCCAAGAATCTGTGAGCCAGTAGAGGGTCTCAGAGGTAACCTTGAGAGGCAAAGCTTTAGAAAGTTTAGCAGCTTTAGCCCTAGAGAAAGCCTTAATGGACATGGATGCAGGAAGTCTGGCTGCACCACGTGCAGGAGTAGATTTGTCTAAAGGAATGGTGTCGGAAGGTTCCTGGACACCAGTTTCAGTAGGTAATTCAATGGCCTACTCGGCCGGGGCCTCCAGGGCCGAGGTAGTCGGTTGTGCGGTTTCGATAATCTAAGTACCAAGGACTCTGTTTCAGCCGAGACCGAGACACTCACGATAGGCCTGACCGCGGTTAGAGCCGAAACCGCGGCCCGCGTGTGTCGGTCCTTGTCCTTCCGTTTAACGGAATGCGAAGTCGGAGTCTCCGACGGCATCTTGTAAGCAAAACTAGCCCCAAAGAACTTCTCTGCAAACTCCGACCGACATCTAAGAGTTTGTCGGTTGAAGGAAGCACAGGCTGAACAGGCAGAGACGTCGTGGTCTGGGCCTAGGCAGGGGAGGCAGTAAGAGTGGAAATCCTTATGAGGTATTTGTTTCCCACAAGTTAAACAATTATTAACTTTATCTGACATCGGCTGAGGCAAGAAAGAGTCCCCAACGGGGTACTTAGCTTTTTCGAAGTCTTCGGTAGCTGAATCACAGGAGCTGGCCGACCGGCACTTGCGAACTGCTTCTGCTTCGGGCACCACGCGGCAAGAAAGTCTGGGGAAAATGGCGTCGGCTGATGCTTTTATACCCCAGACGCTCTGACGTCGGGGAAGTGAGACTCAGCCGAGGCCAGACCCAGACTTTGGAATCCGGCTGACCGAAGGGCTGCCTGAGGCAGGACAACCCATATGTGATGACTGCAGATGCATCCTTGAAGGACATCTAGCAATGTTGTGGTCAGGGCCTAGGCAAGGAATACAGTTAAGAATGAAAGCCCTTATGAGGTATTTGCTTCCCACAAGAAATACAATTATTAATTTTTTCTGACATCGGTCTGGAGCAAGAAAAAAAAGCTTCCCCAACAGGGTACTTGGCTTTTATTGAAGACTTCGGATCTGAAATTCGAACATGAAAATCTCAGGAGTCGGCCGACCCGCACTTGCGAGCTGCTTCTGCTTTGGGCACCGTGCAGCAAGAAAGACTGAAGAAAATGGCGTCCGCTTCATCTTTTATACCCCTGGCGCACGGACATCAGGGAAGAGGCGACATCAACCGACACCAGACCTAGACTTTAGAATTCTGCAACAGTGAAACACGAAGAACATCCACAGCAGCTAGAAATCCACATAGCTATGCCCAGATTCAAAGACCACTTGTGATGCAGAAGGTTCGCCTCTCACAGGACAGGATAGTGTTCTCCTTGCTTGTTCAAATACCATACTACTGATGTACTGTCAGTCCGAATGGTGACTGCACCCTAAGGGAGAAGGTCTTGAAAGGCCTACAATGTTAGGAGGAGTGCCCTCATTTCCAAGACATGGCTATGAAGACTGGCCTAGGACACAAGACCAGGTGTGTCCTGGACAGTCTCCCCTTCAAAATGCCATCCCCCACCATTGAAGAGAAGCATCTGTTACCATGGTCTATGGATAGAAGAGAAAAAGTTATGTACGCACCATAACATTCCATCTGTGTAGTTCAACCAGTGGGTTCACAGATCCGTACGGATCTGAGTGCCGCATATCCAGCATCTGATAAGATGCTCAAAGCTCCTCCCCTTACCCACAATGCCCATCTCCTTTCTCCCTTCAGATAGAGTTTACTGTCCAATCCATTACTCACATCCGACCCAACAGGATCTCACTACCAGAAAAATTCTGGAACAAAGAACGGCAAAAGGGCACCCCAAAGGTGTTCACCTATACTTAAAGCCAAACAATTCAGACAAGGCCTGGGGAAGGGGGAGTGGATGAAGACAAATGAAATATTCATATGGAATGTTATAGTACATAACTTCTTTATCTGAAGTGGTAGTCTTCATTTGGTCTTCAACCTGGGGGACAGAGTCCCCAGCTACTAAACACCTGGGAGGCCCTCATGGAAGGATATTCCGGAGCATGGTGGAGCCAAGATGCTCTGCTCCTGGATAGGATGTCCAACTTATAATGTGAAATGAAGGTATGAGATGAGAACCAAGTAGCTGCAGAACAAATCTCACCCAATGAAACTGTGGACCAAAAAGCTGCAGAAGTGGCCACAGATCTAGTAGAATGTACTTTCACCTGACCTGGCAAGTAAATCACCTGACAGAATACCCCCAACTGATACACTGGGAAATCCAATGGGCAATAGTAACTTTGGAGACTGGTTTCTCTAAAAAGGGAGCACGAAAAAAAGCTGGTCAGATTTACAAAAAGCTTTTGTTCTGTGCAAATAGAAACATAACTGTTTTTACATCCAACAAATGCAATTTATATTCTCCCTTATTTTGAAAATTTGGAAAAAAAGACTGGAAGATTGATATGATTAAAGTTTAAGACACCCTGTCCTCAAGAAAAATCATAAGGGACTTTGATAGGGCTTGAAGTTCAGACACTCTCCTGGCAGAAGTAATGGCAACCAAGAATGCAGTCTTGCAGGACAGAAACTGCAGATCCAAAACTGCAGGTTCAAAGGGGGTGAAACTAAAGCCTCAAGCACTAATGTAAGATCCCACAGTGATGTAGGATCCCTCACCAGGAGGTCTCCGAAGAAGGGCACCTTAGTCTTGCAAAGCTTGAAGACGCCAAGGAAGCCATATTTTCCCCCACATGAAAATTAGAAGTTACAGCCAGTTGAACTTTGACTGTGGACAAACTGGCGCCTTGTTGAAAAAATCTCCAAGAAGAATTCCAACACCGCAGAAACCGGAAAAGTAAAGGGATCCAATGCATGCTGCAAAGTCCATATAGAAAAACATTTCACTTGCTATAGTACAGCTACATGGCGGAAGACTCGAGCCGCCAGAATTCTTTTGACAAGAGAAGGAGTCCTGATAATCATGGGAACTGGAGGAGTGAGCTTTAGACTGTCCAGGTCTGGATGGGGAATCCCTGAGGGATGGTGGAGCCAGCAGATGAGACCAAAGAGAGGGAAACCAGACTTTGCAGAAAGGGGCAATGAGGATCACAAAGCTTCCTAGCCTGCGAGCATTATAGAAGACTGGGAGGCCAAGCATAAAATCAAAGCATCTCTGGGGTCCCCCCCCCCCCCGAGGGGGATTCAGAGCAAAGAACTCGCTGCAGTTGGAAGGAGAGTAGATCTCAGCAAGGCTGACCCCACTTGTGAAAGATCTGTTCTGCTACCAGAGACCACTCATAAGGCATCGGGATGGATCTGCTGAGCCTGTCCTCTAGAATGTTGAACCATCCTGGAATGTATATTGCCACCAGAAAACAGCCGGTGGAGATTCCCACGCTCATGGCTTTGCAACAAAGGGGGCAAGACCTTGCTCCCCCTTGTTTGTTGATGTTCCAGACCACTGACCTATTGTCAGTCTGGATAGCAATCGTTCTAGAGGGAAGATGGGCATAAACAGCCTGCAACGGGAGAAGCACCACCCTCATCTCCTGAATGTTGGTATGCAAACTGGTCTTGTAGGGGGACCACTGCCTTGATCTGTTTTTTCCCCGAGCAATGTCCCCCACCCCAGCTGGGAGGCCTCTGTAGTCACTGTGGCCTTGGGGAATGGTGGGCGAAACATCCATGGACCAGGTCGGGCAATGAATCCACCACCAGAGTTCCTGAACACTTGTGAAATTCTAACAGGGCGAGACAATGGGAGATCTAGCAGGGACCATTGTACGGAAAGGGTGCACTGAAGGATCCGCACGTGAAGACACTCCAAGGGTAAAAGATTGATCGGGGCTGCCATGGACCCCAATGCCCAGAGTACTACTACTGCTGTCTGAGAGGGAGTTCGAAGAACATGTAGCTTCAAACCATATCCTGCCTACAGAAAGGAAAACTCATCTGAAATGTGTCTAAACAAAGCCCAAATGAAGTCTAAGGTCGGAACTGGGGCCAGAGAGGATTTGCTGAGATTGATGGTGATGCCTAACCTCTAAGCTAGTAGAAGGAAGGACTAGGCTAATAGAAGAAAGGAGTCCCTTGCTTGACAAAGTTGAAGGCCTGGAAGGGGCAGTGAGGAGCCAATCGTCCAGGTAGGGGAAAACCCGAATACCCAGAGTCTCAGGTGAGCCGCTACTACTGACATTTACACTGTGGGAGCTGTGGTGAGACCAAAAGGAGCACTCTGAACTGATAATTGGGTCCTAGCTGGAAGTGGAGAAATCCGAGTGCCTGTCCATCTTGATATGATGGTACATATCCTGGAAGTCGATTGAGGACATCCAGTCATTCCCCTGCAGAAAGGGCAGGATAAAGTGTGACCATCCAGAATTTCACCTTGGTTCCTGACCGTTCAAGGTGGATAAATACAAAATTGGTCTTGGGGCCCCCCATTTCTCTGTCACCAAAAAAAACCCTGGAATAAATGGCTGATCCAGAGTGGTCGAGGGAGACCGGTTGGATGACTCACTTTCTTAGCAGCTTTGCCATTTCCAGTGCTGCATCCTCCCTGTGAGTGGGTGGAACATTCAAGGAGGTGTTTTGGTGGTAGAGGTGGCTTGGGATTGAATAGCCTCTGGATAGAATCTGCAATTAATGTAATTTGTAGTGTTCAAAAATAGATGAAGGTATTAAATGTTTACCGAGTAAGACCATTAAAATATATGCCCATGTTTCCCTAGTTTAGCAGATTTCCGGAAGTAGGGCATCTTTGTAGAAAATTAAATCTGCAAATGTTTTTTCATAATGAAAGTGTTCAGAATAAATGAAATGCAGTTAACTGGTGTAATGGAGGAAAGTGATATGATGGACTAAAACAGCTGCATGATAACATTTTTGTCATCAATGATTTGGAATCTTATGAAGATGAATGTCATAATTTTACGTTTGATCATGAGCATACAGTTGACAATGGCTATAATGGGGGGGGGGGGGATTCGGGATTCATTACAGGTTATGGACAGTTAAAAGTTCCTACTGTTCCTTGAGAGTTATTTTATTCCTCCTATGAATACTGCCACTGGTTTTGAAAAAACACTGTGTAGAGAAATAGAACGCGAAAACAACATTTTTGTAAAAAAGCAGAAAGTAATATTTTAACTAAAGAGGAATGGGCAACGTTGCAAACCATACAGAACAATGAGAACCTGGTTTTTACCCAGGCAGACAAAGGGGGCAACTGGGTCATTTTATCCAATGACAAGTATAAGATGGCATTTCAGTTGTTGAATGATGAGGTTTACTTGAAGTTGGATTATGACCCAATTGCTGAGTTCAACTCCCTACTATTAGAAATGTTGGAGAGGGGTGAAGGTTTTTCAGTATGAAGGATGTCAGACTGTTTGTCAAGAGCCAGATTTTTCACCATCCCCAAAATTCACAAAAGTTTAATGAACCCCCGGGGAAGACCGATAATGTCTGGGGGGGGGGGTGTTATTTACAAAATTTATGAATTTTTTTGTATGAACAATTGAAAAATTATGTCTCACGAGTGCCTTCACATATTAAGAACAGTCAAGAATTTTGTGAATTGGTTGGGGGGATGCCTTGGGAGCTGAATTTGTATTAGGCGTGTGGACATTAAGGCTTTGGACACTAGTATCAGTCATACTTTGGACACTAGTATCAGTCATACTTTGGACAAGGTGGCTGTAGCCAGGATGCTGAGTGAGGGTCCTAGAACTAGCTATATTTTACAATTGTTGGAATTCAGTTTGACACAATTTTTCGAGGAGGAGTTATTTTTGCAGAAAGGAGGCACCGCTATGGGTGCCTCATTTGCTCCTCCTTATACTATCATAGTCATGAATTTCTGAGAAGTAACATTTTTTTTTTCAAACAGTGTAATTATGAGATGTATATAGATGGGACATTTTGAGGAATTCATGGCTGATTTAGAAGGGAACAGTTTTGGGCAGTCATTTACTTTAAAGACCAGCAGAGAGGTGATTCAGTTCTAGGACTTGGAACTTTATGTGGGACGGGATAAATATGTTCAGTTCAGACCTTACCATAAGGAAACTGCGGCCAATATTTTATTGGCCTCCAGCATGCATCCCCCCATTTACTAGATTCAATACCGTATGGGGAATGCAAACATATTTTCAACAAAATGTCTGATAAAAATATGGTTGGCAGGGGGCTTGTTAAAGTAAGGAACAAACTTACCTACAGGCTATCAAGTTGTTGGTTAAGACAGAGAAAAGAGTTTTAGGTATTCAGAGGGGCAGTGGTGGCATAAAAAAAAAAAGGTGGTGATAAATTGTTCTTTGTTCGTTTTCTAATGAATTTAGAACGTTTTGGCATATAGTTGTGCAGGGAGATACGACTAAAGGCGCGTTTCCGGAAAACAATTTTTTCATATAGAAAATTCTTGGAATTTGAAGCAGTTGCTTAACAGGAACAAAAAGGTAAACCGCGATGGTCTGGTAGGATGTTTACCTTGTTCCAAATGGGAAGTTTGTCCCAGGGTAAGGGATTTACATGGCAATAAGATCAATGATAGAACGCAAAGTTTCACTTAGTCATTCCAGCGGAGTGGTATTTATATTGTGGGATGTGGTTGTTCTGACAGTAAGTGGTATACGGGACAGACAGGTTAAAAAACCCATTTTGGAACATATGAGGGACATAGGAGATGGATACCCCAGTTGCTCACCATTTTTGTCTTAACCATGGGGGGTTCAGATTCCTCTATTACTCAGTGCATTAGCCATACACCAACATGGGGAGTTATACATACAAGGACAAGTTAAACACTATTTCCTTCAGGTCTTAACCTGGAGGTTAAATTTAAACATTTAAATGTTTAACATGAAAGCATAAATCAGAATGCATTTGTCTGTATTTATAATTGGGAACAGTGTGGGACAAGGATACTGTTTTGCAAAGGTGAAGTGTCACATTCGGTGTATCATTTGCAATCTTGGATGTTATTGCAATTAATAAACGGTGGATTGATTTAGTATACAAGGATTATGTTTCTTGTGCATCAATTATCCCTTGAAGGCTTTTCAGACGAGGTACCAGGAAAGACCAGTAAAGGATTTTTTTTACCAGGAAGACTATTTTTGTTAGTGTTTTTCTTAATTCAAAGCCAATATAAACCTGCAACACCCAATGATCTGTTGTGATGGACTACCCATTCAGGTTTAGGGATAACTGGTCCCAGACTGCCTCCAGAGACGAGCAGTCGGGCAACCTTTGGTTAGAGACCCATTTCTTGGACCCCCTCTGTCTCTAGGGCAACACCTATCTTATCCCCCTCTGCACCCCCCCCACCCCCAGGGAAAGGAGAGTCCAGAGTGTCTCAGTGGGGAAAGATTTCCAGAACCACATCTTGGTCCCTCACAGATTCCTAGAGAAGAATCACTGAGGGGCGGAGAAGCAGATTTCAACAGCAGTCTCCGCATCCTTCACTCTGTCTCACATAGGACTTTCCAAACGGGGAGGAGCCGTTGTACAGGGCATTGGTGAAGGACTTCTTAAAAGGTTCCGAGAACCGATAGCCAGAGCCAGGCATGTCGTCTAATGGCAATGCCTGTACCACCAGCTGCTCTAGTGGCTCCCTCAGCAGCATGGGAGAGGAGACGCACAAGAATGACTCTAGTAGCCATATGAGGGGAAAACTTCTTGTCCTCCGCTGACATGGACTTGGGGGTCGACTCAGTGACCTCCTTCACTAGGACTCGCTGCAGCCGAATCATGTGCAGTGCAATTCAGCACGCTTATGGAAAGTCAGTGAAGCATACACCTGCTTCCCAAAGTGGTCCATCGCCCTTGACTTTCGGTACAGAGGATGAACTGAAAAGCTCTCTTGAGAGAGCTCTTAGTGGCAGCCACCATAGCATCAACTGGGGACCCCTTATTCCAGTCTGACCTGACAGGGGCTTAAAACTTTATCCAGGCATTTGGGGATGGGCTCCACCATGTCAAATTCCTTCCACACCTGAAATGTTAACAGGTCCACTAAAGGATCTATGGGAGGGAACACCTAGGAAGTAGAGTGTCCTGCACCAAATGCAAGGAACACCGATTTGTCTGAGGTAGGTTTCTGGGCAGACCCCCCCCCCCAATGACGAAAGACATGATCGGGGGGGGGTCTTCCCCTTCCTCCAAAAATCGGCATCTTCGGCGAGTGAGGTGACTCCAGTGGGAATTCTAAGTGCCTCCTTTTGCACATGCGTTTGGGAGGGATCTCAGTAGGAATCTCTGGGGAGGACTTGCTGCTCTCACGTGGAAGCTT